>NC_057802.1:220540885-220580755 GCF_018294505.1 Triticum aestivum
TACGCCGGACGGGGTCAGCGGCGGCGGCACGGGCTGGTGTGGGCGGGGCGATGTGGAAGAGGCGGCGAGGGTGCGGTGGAGGTCGGGCCGGGGCGGGGCGGGCGGCGGCGGCGGGGTGGGAGGAGAGAACGGCGAGGAGAGAAGAAGTGAGTAACGGGCGGGGGGGGGTACGGGCCGTTAGGTAGTGCCCTCTTTGTCGTCCGCCTATCTTTGCCGTCCGCCCTTTTGCCTCTTTGCCGTCTGCTGGCGGACGGCAAAGAGGTGGGCCGTTAAGTTTTTTCCAAACGGGCGAGGGGTGGGGGCCACCTCACTCTTTGCCGTCTGCTAGCGGACGGCAAAGATTCTTTGCCGTCTGCTGGCTGACGACAAAGAGCTCACAGAGGGCAAAGAGCTTCTTTGCCGTCTGCTGTTTCTTTGCCGTCTACTTTTGGGTAGCTGATGACAAAGAGCTTCTTTGCCGTCAGCTAGCAGATGGAAAAGAGCTGGCAGATGGCAAATTAGCTGATTCCAGTAGTGCTAGGTTGAAGCTTCTGTCACTCTTGCCCTCCAATACATAGTCCTATCAACATATAACTAAGCCTATGGTGTGATCCACGCGCGCGCTCATATGATGGGCACCAAAGGACAGCAACATAACCACAAACAAATTAAATGAATCAGAGCAATTCATCAACCACCGATAGGACAACGAAAATCTACTCACACATCATCGGATGGCAACACATCATTGGATAATAATATGAAGCATAAAGCACCATGTTCAAGTAGAGGGTACAGCGGGTTGCGGGAGAGTGGACCGCTGTAGATAGAGGTGGAAGGTGATGGAGATGTTGGTGAAGATGGCAGAGGTGTTGGTGAGGATCGCGGTGATGATGATGGTGGCCACGGCAGCATTTCCGCGCCACCGGAAGAGAAGAGGAGAGGGGGGCCCCTTCTTCTTCTTCCTTGACCTCCTCCCTAGATGGGAGAAGGGTTTCCCCTCTAGTCCTTGGCCTCCATGGCATTGGAGCGGCGAGAGCCCCTCCGAGATTGGATCTGTCTCTCTGTTTCTCTCTGGTTCTGCGTTCTTCGCTGCTGCCCTTTCACCGTTTCGTATATATATGGACATCCGTAACTCCGATTGGACTGAAATCTTCGCCGTGATTATTTCCTAAAAATTAGCTTTCTTGCGGCCGAAGAAGGGCATCAACCGCCTTACGGGTGGCCCACGAGGGTCAGGGGCACACCCAGGGGGGCAGGCTCGCCCCCTGCCTCATGGCCACCTCGGGCACCGTCTCGCGTTGATTCTTCTTCCCGAATTCTCCAAATATTCCAAAAATATTCTCCGTCCGTTTTTATCCCATTTGGATTCCGTTTGATATGGATATTCTGCGAAACATAAAACATGCAACAAACAGGAACTGGCACTGGGCACTGGATCAACATGTTAGTCCCAAAAATAGTATAAAAAGTTGGCAAAAGTGTATGAAAGTTGTATAATATTGGCATGGAACAATAAAAAATTATAGATACGACGGAGACGTATCAGTCCTCTGAGTCGAAGGTGAGGTCGGCTTTCGGCGCCGCCCAGCCCGGGGGAGCTCCCCGCTGAACGTGGGCGGCACCCACCTGGCAGAAGAACTGCTTGACGTGGCGGTCTGAGGGCGGCGCCTGCGAACCATCGAGGAGGGCTGCGACGGCGTGGGGCGCCAGTGCTGCGAAGCGTGCGATGAAGAGGCCGTGAAGCTCCTCCCATGAGGCCACCGAAGACCCTGGGAAGCTGAGTAGCCAGGCTCGCGCCGCGCGCGTGGGGGCCATGAGAAGCCAATTGGCCATGACCTTGTCGTCGCCGCCGGCTGCCCAAACAGCATCCTCGTATGCTCGCAGAAAACCTGCCGGGTCTACCATGCTGTCGTATCTGGGCGGCAGCTCTGGCCTAAACTTGGGTGGCCACTGCACCCGTCGCAGGGCGGGGGTGAAAGCGCGGACGCCCTCGGCTCCACCGAAAGAGCGCGTCGGTCCCGTCGATGGAGCAGCGTCCGACATGAGAGCCGAACAATGGAGCACAGCGGACAGAGGGGCAGATCTTCGACGCACCCCTACTTGGTCCTCCAAATGTCAGATTTCAGGCTCCGCAGACCCTTGAGAGGTTCGAACTCTGGGGTGCGTGCAAAGAACTCAACCTCCCTAGTCTACCTACTCGCCAATCTCACGGCCTAGCTCGAAGAACTGGAAGGAAATGGGACACAACAGTTTACCCAGGTTCGGGCCACCTTGCGGTGTAAAACCCTGCTCCTACTTTGTGGTGGATTGGCCTCGAGGAGCTGAGGATGAACTAGTACAGTGGGAGAACAACCTCAGGAGGTGTGTTCTTGTGCTCGGGTGACCTGGTGAGGATGAGGGTGGAATGGATCCGGTGGGGTTCCGTCCTCCTCTATGGTGGTGGCTAGGTCCTATTTATAGTGGCCTTGGTCCTCTTCCAAATGAAGGCGGGAAGGGATCCCACAATGGCAAAATTTGAAGTGAGACAACTAGTACATGTTATCCTGACAAAAGTGGTCTTCGCCTGCAAAGCTTATGGTCGTGACGCCGCGGTGGGCTCGGTGATGACCTCCGTCCTGCCGTCCTGGCGGTCTTGGTCTTGTTGCACGGGAATGGAAACCTTTGGCTGATTCATCGGGACTCTGCGCCTGCGCTTGCCTCCTTAGCACCAAAGAGGAAACTGCTGTCTTGCGCCTGCTGGCGCCCGCCTGGCCTTGGTCGTCATGGCTCACGTCATCTGAACCTCACGAGGTGAAGCTTACATGGAAATCTCCGCTCCTCAGGAGCCAGCCTGAGGAGGCCGCTCCACTTGGAGGTCTTGGTGTCGTCCGCCTCGCGAGACTTGGCCCCTCGCGAGGGTCTTGAGTTGTTGATGCTGAAGGTGGGCCGTACGAGGCCATCGATGGAGCCATGCCGTGGGCCGTAGGCAGGCAAGTCTGGGTATCCCCGTTCATAGAAAGATGACGAAACCCTCGTACTCCCCACCGCATGGGAAACCACTACCGAGTCTTCCCCGGCTCCGTGTCGTTCCCTTCCTAGGCCTCGCCGTCGTCCACCGCCCTGGTGCTCTCGGCACGGCGTGGTCAACGTGGTCAACGAATGACATCCATCAGAAGTGAACTATACGTGGAAAGGCTGACAGCTGGGTCCACGACCGCACACAAGGAAATGCCTCCTTATTACGCAAAAAATAATGATTCGTCCACCTGACAGGTGGGACCTACCGGAAGGGCCTCTGTATTTCACGAAAAAAACGTTCCTCCCGCTAACAGCTCGGACCCACCAGCTATATCTTTGCACGCAAGGAAGTGCCTCCTTATTACGCACAAAAAAATGAATACTCCCCCTGCTAGCTGGGACTCACCATAGTGGGAGGCTGACTTGTGGGCCTACTAAGTTGACGCGGATGGAGGGCTTTGTCAACTTAGTCAATATGAACGATTCTAGCTCCAGTGACTGTACAATGTCCATCCAACGGCCGTAGTGCTTCTTCAACCTCTGGTCTTCTTGCTCTAGCAGCCCAAACCAGCGCCGGTGGTGCCGCCTGCTCCTGCCTCCCATGGCCGGCTGTGCTGCCGCGGAGGCCTCATCGCCCCTACTACTCCCACCGCTGGCCAGGCCATCCCTCCACTCACCCACACCCCCTGTTATTCTACGGCGACGGCTGTCTCACACCGCAGCCGGACCAGCGAACCCTCGTACTCCTCTCCGCATGGCCATCCACTGCCGTGTCCTCCCTGGCTCTATGTTGTCCCCTTCCTAGGCCTCGCCGTCGTCCACCGCCTTGGTGCTCTCGGCCCGGCGTGGTCAATGTGGTCGAGGAACAACTTCCATCGGAAGAGTACTATATGTGGAGAGGCTGACAGCTGGGTCCACGGCCGCAGCAAGGAAGTGCCTCCTTATTACGCGCAAAATAATGATTCCTCCACCTGACAGGAGGGACCCATCGGACGAGCCACCGTATTTCACAAAAAAAACGTTTCCCCTGACATATGGGACCCACCAGCTATATCTTTGCACGCAATGAAGTGCCTCCTTACCCTCCCTGACAGTCGGGACCCACCTGGTCGAAGCGTACGTACCGTTATGATTCTAGTCGCGAACCTGTATGTACATACTGGTCGATTGGTCTGTCTGCAGGCTATAGCAATGAACCGTGGCCGAGTAAGGAAGGGCACGTGTCGTAGTAGAGGTGTGGACGTAGCATGTACACGTACGTACAACAAGGGTGCACGAATGTAAATACGGCCACGTACGTACATACGGGCGGGGTCTCGAACACGTACTCACGCATACGTACGACCAGGGCTAATGACCTTGGAGAGGCAGCGAGGGCATCGTGTTCATCGGTAGCCAACCAGCTGGGTCGGAATGGAGAAACTGCGTCGTCGTATTCATCAGGAGGCAACAGAATGTGTCGTGTTCATCGAGACCCAACCGGCTTGGACAAAACAGCCGAAACGAGGCCTGGCGCACCGCAGAACGAAGGAAACACCCTTGTGTTCGACTGCCTACGGTCGAAACAGGATCCTGTTCACCGGGAGGGTTGTGGCGTACCACAAAACGGAGGAAACAGACTTCTCTTCAACCTCCTATGATCGAAACGGGGTCCTGTTGATCGGGAGGGGTGTGGCGTACCGCAAAACGGAGGAAACAGACTTCCCTTCGACCTCCTATGGTCGAAACGGGGGTCCTGTTCATCGGGAGGGGTGTGGCGTACCGCAAAACGGAGGAAACGGACTTCTCTTGGAATAACTGCAAAGATGCTTTTATCACTAAGTATTTTCCTCCCGCAAAAATTATTTCCCTTAGAACCCAGATCATGAATTTCAAGCAACTTGTACATGAGCATGTTGCACAATCTTGGGAAAGGATGAAAATGATGCAAAGGAATTGCCCAACTCATGGGTTAAATCTTTGGATGATCATACAATTTTTTTATGCAGGGTTGAATTTTGTTTCTCGTAATCTTTTAGATTCCGCCGCGGGTGGTACTTTTATGGAAATTACTTTGAGTGAAGCCACCAAGTTGCTTGATAATATCATGGCAAATTATTCACAATGGCATACCGAAAGAGCTCCTACTAGTAAAAAAGTTAATTCGGTTGAAGGAATTTCTTCTTTGAGTGAAAAAGTTGATGCTCTTATGAAATTGGTTGCTAGTAAAAGTGCTCCTATTGATTTTAATGATATGCCTTTGTCTACTTTGATTGAGCAAAATAGTGATGCCATAGATGTGAATTTTATCTCTCGAAATAGTTTCAATAACAATGCTTATAGAGATAATTTTAATCCTAGGCCTTTTCCTAGTAATTCCTCTAATAATTATGGTAATTCCTTTGGAAATCAATCTTATAATAATAATAGGAACACCTCTGATCATGAGAATAATATTAAAGAATTTATGAACACGCAAAAAGTTTTCAACACTTCCATTGAAGAAAAGTTGAGTAAGATTGATGATTTGTCTAGAAGTGTTGATAGAATTGCTCATGATGTGGAAAATCTCAAGATGAAAGTTTTTGTGCCTAAGGTTGATGAATCAATTAAAGCTCTTTATGTTTCTATGGATGAAAGTAAGAAAAGAACCGCTATGCTTAGAGCTAAAAGAGAATTTTTAGAAAAAACGTTCTCTAGTAATTACTTTCGTAAAAGTGATGAAGATCTTAAAATGATTGGTGTTTCTTCTATTGATTCCGTGTTTAGTAAGGTTAATATTGATGATAAAGGGACTGGAGAAGAGTCAACTTTAGGTAGAAGGCATCCCAATACTTCGGAGGGTGAAAATCTTTTTGAGAAAATTGATAAAAGTGGGTTTGGAGAGGTCAAAACTTTAACTAGTGATGTGCCCAATCTTTTGGATTACAAAGACTTTAATTATGATAGTTTCTCTTTTATTGATTGTATTTCTTTGTTGCAATCCATGTTAAATTCACCTCATGCCTATAAAAAAAATAAAGCTTTTACTAAACATATTGTTGATGCTATGATGAAAGCTTTTGAAGAAAAATGGGAATAAGAAGTATCAATTCCTAGAAATTGGCATGATGAATGCGAACCTACTATCAAAGTCAAGATTAAAAATTATGAGTGTTTTGCTTTGTGTGACTTGGGTGCTAGTGTTTCGACAGTTCTGAAATCTTTAGGTGATGTGCTTGGTCTTACCGATATTGAATCATGTTATTTGAATTTGCACTTGGCGGATTCTACTATTAAAAAGCCTATGTTAAGAATTAATGATGTTCTTATTCTTGCAAACAGGAATTATGTGCCCATAGATTTTATTGTCCTTGATATTGATTGCAATCCGTCTTATCCAATTATTCTTGGTAGACCGTTTTTACGCACTATCGGTGTCGTGATTGATACGAAAGAAGGCAATATTAAGTTCTAATTTCCTTTGAGGAAGGGTATGGAACACTTTCCTAGAACAAGAATTAAGCCACCTTATTAATCAATCATGAGGTCATCTTATGGATCTCCAACCAAAGATGACAAAACTTAGATCCTTGCTTTATGCGTAGCTAAGAGCGTAAAACTATAGCGCTTGTTGGGAGGCAACCCAATGAATAAAATTTATTTTTGCTTTTTGCTTTTTGTTCTTGAGTGTTTGAACAATTATGCTACTGTTATGATTGTGCTTTTTGTGTTTTAGTTAGTGTTTGTGCCAAGTAAAGCCTATAGGATCTTCTTTGGTGATAGTTGTTTGATCTTGCTGAAAAACAGAAACTTATGAGCTCACGAAAACAATTCTTAAAAATCACCAGAACGTGATAAAATGCCAATTCTTTTTGCAGAAGATTAATATTCAGAAGTTTTGGAGTTACATAAGTATTCGAAATAGTCAGATTGCTACAGACTCTTCTGTTTTGACAGATTCTGTTTTCTTTGTGTTGTGTGCTTATTTTGATGGCTCTATGGTTTTCTTTGATGAGTTTTTGCCATAGAAAAGTTGGAATACAGTAGATATAATGCAAAAAAATATGAATTGGTTTGATACAGTACTTATAGTAGTGGTTTGCTTTCTTATACTAACGGATCTCACGAAGGTTTTGTTGAGTTTTGTATGATTGAAGTTTTCAAGTTTTGGGTTATCTTACGATGGATGAAGGAAGGATAGAAGAGCCTAAGCTTGGGAATGCCCCGCCATCCCAAGATATTATCCAAAAATGAGCAACCAACTAAGCTTGGGATGCCCCCGAGTGGCATCCCCTCGTTCTTCTAACGACCATCTCTATTTTATTCGAAGCTATATTTTCATTCGTCACATAATATGTGTTTTGCTTGGAGCATCTTGTATGATATGAGTCTTTGCTTGTTTTATTTTGTGTTTTAAGTCTTGATCCCTTGCTGTACACACCTATTTGAGAGAGCCAAATTTATTTCATGACTTGTTAGAATTGATCTCTATGCTTGACTTAAATTTTTTATGAGCTATGGATTTTGCTCTATTTCTTCACTTATATCTTTTCGAGCATGGTGTGGTTTAGTATTTTTGAAGAAATACTCTTTTGCTTCACTTAGATTTATTTTAGAGTTAGTAAAATTTTCATGAAATTATCTCTTGCTTCACATAAATTGTTTTGAGATAAAGAAAAAGAATTATGCTCATGATCTTCACTTATATTTGTTTGAGCTTATGAAAAGCAACACATGAAAATTAGTCCCAAAGTGACAGATATCCAAGAAGGATATAATAAAAACTTTCATGAATATTATTGGACAAATAAACTTGATTCTTAGTAATAGTTTTGAGATATGATGATGTGATATGTGAGTTGTGTTGATGAGTAATTATGCTTTAGTAAGAATATTGGTGTTAAGGTTTGTGATTCCCTATGCAAGCACGAAAGTCAATAGTCATTTAACGAAATTATATCCTACTTGTGGTGCATTATTCGGTGTTGATTATGCTTAATGCTTGCTTATGAGATTATTCGTTTCTTTCTTGGTCACTTTCAATCATTTGCTAGACTTCATTTTGCACGTATGATCTCTACTTGTGCATCCAAAATCTTTTAAACCAGTTTTGCCACATGACTCCACTATATCTACCTATATGCGGTATTCTTTTGCCGTTCTAAGAAAATTTGCATGTGCCATCTCTAATTTTCAGAACAAACTTCTCTTTTGTGCGTTTGTTTCGCTCGCGGAGCGGTGAGGGGTGGCTAATATTTTCCATGCTGGATGTGTTATTCTCACGATGATTGTTTATTCACTTGTCATTCCACGAGAGTAAGGCAAAGGTTTTAGGGATGCCCAGTCCCTAAATGAAAAAATGAATTTACTTTATGGTGTCAAATAATAAATTCCTTGGAAAATGTTGGTATGGATTGCAACCGTGGATACGGCTAGTCATGGAAAGTGAAAGTATGGTGGAAAAAGGAATAAACTTTATTTTCTGTTTGGGAACCACCTATGATATATCTAGCATGGAAAGTGTTGGGAACTCTAAGTTGTTTTCTTTGGTGGGATGGATACACCTCCCAAAATGTTTCTATCTCTAATTTTTCGCTTTGAGCTCTAGCACCTCTACAAATTCCTACTTCCCTCTGCGAAGGGCCTTTCTTTTACTTTATGCAATTTTTATTTTGAATTTGAGTCTCCATCTTCTCTTATTAAAGCACCAACTAGGAGGCAATATGATCCTACTTGAGTATTGGGTGTAGCTAATATGCGAGTGTGTTTCATGAATGGATCAATGGTTGAGCATGATTGTAGGTGCAACAAACCCTGGGTCTGTTGCCCAACTGTGCACAGGCACAAGATCAAGGTTGAAGCACCAGCTTGAGCCAGAGTATTAAAGAACCAAGAGATTTGAAGACCCACATGCAGCTCAGAGGGACCAAGATCAAACCACAAGAGCAAGATATCAGCAAGAGAAGGGCCTCCCTTGCCGGGTAGGCGAGCCCGGCAAGGGGAGAGGCCACCACCGGAAGCAAGCAACCAAGACTCCCCGGCAGAGCCTGCCGGGGTTCGCGGGGGTTGAACCACCCCGCCAACCACTCAAACACGACTCACGTCGTCAATCAGTGCGGTGTCAAGCCGCAAGGTGATTAAGTGGCAGCCATTTGCCACATGGCAGCCATTTCCTACGGAAGAAACCCACAGATGACACCCATCCTGCGACGTGTCAAGGGAACAGGCGCGGAGCTGACAAGATAGCCCGGCAGGCCTTGCCGGGCAACCAGTGATGTGACACTAAGCGACACATTTAATGCACCCTATCAGCCCGCAGAGTTAGGTATGATAGCACTGTTTGCTATCATATCAATGGATAATGACCACTTTGCCACTGTGGTGACCCCTTTAATCTATCAAAGGAGGCCCATGGCACTCGTAGGAGGGGTTAGAAGGTTGAAAAGTTGATGAACCCAGGCCACCATACGCGCGTAGTCGCTACAGCCCCAAGGCAAACCTTGCCGGGCAAGTGTACTACACATCACCACACTCATTCCACCCTCAATACACCAAAGCAGGAGTAGGGTCTTACGCCTTGCGGTGGCCCGAACCTGGGTAAATTGCTTGTGTGCTCTCTGCCTTGCTGCCGTGCGCTGATCTGCTCTTTGTGCAATGCGATGTCCCCCCGCCGATCCAGCAAGGGACCACCCGGTCCCATAGGTAGGGGGCTCGCTTGCGCGAACCTGAAAGTGTGCGCAGCGTGTCACCTTCATCGCCATCTTCATCTTTGATGACGCCATCGATCATGGCGCCTAAGAAGAAGAAGTCCGGCCCTTCGGCCCATCCGTCCACCTCGAAGGCTGTGCCGCCCACGGCCTCTAGTGCCTCGGAGGGTGCGGAGGCGAGCGAGGACGTGAACACTACTGGGGGCGTGACTGGAGCAGGTGGCGCCGTCACCGCTTCCCTCGCGGCCAACACGGGGGCTGGCGATGTCGGAGGAGAACAACGTCAGCAGCGTCTCGACGGTCACGCTCTGCAAGGTGCAGACGAGGGGGTCATTTCGCTCGCACCCCCTCCTCCCGTCGGCAGGCGCAGCCATAGTAACGACGCTCGGTCCAGGGTGAGCCATCGTCCTCTAGCCGCCCTGCTATAGGGGAGGTCACGACGCATGTGCCTCCTCCGGGACGAGCCGACCAGACTACTGCGCTCGACGGAGGCACTAACACTCGAGCACCATCGCCACGTGCCCCCGCTGCCCAAGTGGACGTCCCGCAGCTATGTGGACGCGGCACTAACGCCATCACCGCCGTTGGCACAATCAGGAGCCAGGCGATGGTGCGGTCGACGTCATCAACATCTATGCCAAGCACAGCCATGGAGGCCATGGCGCGGGCTCAGCTACTACTGAGGTTTTGCTGAGGCTGAATGGTGTGCCACCATCCAGAGCCTGCCTGGTTTTGCTGAGGCTGGGGACTCACGAGGAGCTGGCCCACCATGACCTCCCCAAGTGACAGCAATCGCCCGCATTGCTAGCCGAACGGAGGGGGCTATTCACATGGTGCATTCCCCACCACGGCAGCCGACACGCGCGCAGCAGAATCAAGACCACGATGATGTCTCGATGGCCTCATCTGACCCTCGAGCACGTCCAGGCCAACTTCGAGCCCCGGAGGATAGGCGGCGGGGAGAAGCACACGCCGTCATGGATCGGCGCCCCGACGACCTCCGCCAGACCAACGGGTGCGGCGGCATCTACGTTGACGAGCCTACGCTCGGTGTTGGCGGGTGCTTGCCCTTCGAGGTCGGCTGCCCTGCCTTTACACGGGAGCTGCGGCAAGTCCGTTGGCTGTCCGTTCACACTTTCAAGCCAGAGATACCTGAGAAGTACGACGGGAGGCTGAACCCGGCAGAGTTCCTGAGCATCTACACCATCGCTGTTCAGGCTGCCGGGGGAAGAGACGAGAAGGTGTTCACCAACTACTTCCCTTTGGCCCTCAAGTCCAATGTGAGGTCTTGGCTGGTGCACCTGTCGGTGAACTCCATTTCGTCATGGGCAGACCTGTGCCACGAGTTCATCGGTGCCTTCACCGGTGGCCACCAAGAGCCCGGCAGGCCCAGCGACCTGCAGCTTCTCCAGCAGAAGGAAGGAGAAACCCTCCGTAAGTATTTAAAGAGATTTAGTGATGTTCATAGAAATATTCCAAATGTCCATCCGGCAGCCATTATAGCAGCCTTCCAGTCCAATGTGCGCAACCGTCGCATTCGCTCTAAGATGAATGTGCGGCTGCCCAAGACCGTGAAGGAGCTGTACACACTGGTGGATAAGTGTGCTCAGATGGAGGAAGGAAGGAAGTTGCCAGGAGAGGAGGATTGCATCAATGTTGATTCAGAGGATGAGGATCAATCAACCAGTCAGAGAAAGGGCAAGAAGCGCAATAAGAAGCCAAGGGATAAGGAAGTAATGACCGTGGAAAGATCGGGCACACCTAGTACCGGCAAGAAGGCCAAGGTTGAGGCCCCCGGAAAGGAAGCTTCCACGTGCACTACCTGCCGGGAAGCCACTATCGTGGAAAAAGTTGGGAAAGGTGATGGACCGTACTGCAAGATCCACCGGACCAAAGGCCACGACCTTCACGAGTGTTATTAGGTTGAGCAGCCCGTCAAGAAACAGAGGGCAGAGTATGATAAGCGTGATAAGGAGAAAGGTCATAACGCTGCTGGTGGTAAGGGCCGAGGAGGTGAAACAAATCGCCCCAGCAAACCCTTTCAGAACCAAGGAAAACCCGCCAGGGGCCAAGAGAAGGAAATCTCTGATGATGTGGTTGATGAAGGGAATGAAGAGGAAACTAGTGAGCAGGAATTTCAGAAGGCCACTGACGCCTTATGCATTGATGGAGGTGCATCTTTCCACACCTCTCATCGCCAACTCAAGCGATGGGCACGAGAGGTCAATGCTGTGGAGCTAGCGCCAGAGGCCCAGAAGCCACTCAAGTGGTCTCGCGTGCCCATCATCTTTGATGAGGAGGATCACCCTGGCCGCACCACAGCGGTAGGGTGTTTGCCATTGTTGGTCTACCCAACGATTCGCAACCTCAAGGTCACAAAGATGTTGGTGGACGGCGGGGCCGGGTTGAACCTGATTTCCCCAGTAGTCATCAGCAAGCTTCAGATAGGATAAGAAGAGCTAGAGGTTACCGGCACGTTTCAAGGAGTCAATCCCGACAGCAGCCATCCCAAGGGGAAGATTATGTCGCCGGTAACGTTTGGGGGAGAACTGAACTATCGGACTGAGAAGATTGTGTTTGATGTGGTTGATCACCCCCTGTCGTATAATGGGATTCTGGGACGCCCGGCCCTAGCTAAGTTCATGGCAGCATCTCACTACGCTTATAACACTTTGAAGATGCCTGGGCCACCGGGAGTCATCACTGTCCCATCAGATGAGAAGGATGCAATTATCTGCGTGGACAAGATGTACCGGAATGTAGTCGCGGCAGAGGCTGCAGCAGCAGCAGCTCCCGCCAAGGAAAGCACAGGAAATAAGAAGGATTGTAGGGCCTCCAGCAAGGAGTCCGGGAAGTGTGCCCCCTCCGAGTGCACGGCACCCGTTGACGACGTGCCGGAGTGTTCCAATAGCAAGAGATCCAAGGTTGCAGCACCCCAAGTGAAGAAGGTCCCGACAGGGTTGGCTGGCATTGATGGTACTTTCACTATCAGCTCCACCCTTGATGTCAAATAGGAAAGCGCGCTCGTTGCCTTCCTGCGGGTAAATATCGATGTGTTTGCCTGGAAACAATCTGATATCCCCAGTGTTCCCAGGAAGGTAATCGAGCACCACCTTGCTGTCTTCCCACACGCCCGACCCGTCAAGCAGAAAGTCCAGAAGCAGGCCTTGGAGCGGCAGCAGTTCATTGCCGAAAAAATCAAGAAACTAGAGGCAGCTGGTTTGGTTAGAGGAGTACTACAACCTACGTGGTTGGCAAACCCAGTGGTGGTCCGGAAGGCGAATGGGAAATGGAGGCTTTGCATGGATTTCACAGATCTCAACAAGGCTTGGCCGAAGGACCCATTTCCCTTGTGGTGCATTGACCAGATCGTGGACTCCACCTCACGTTGCGATTTGCTCTCCTTCCTGGATGCATACTCCGGATATCAACAGATCTTCATGTCAAAAGAAGGTGAGGAGAAGACATCGTTCATCACTACATGTGGTACATACTGCTTTTTCCGCATGCCTTTCGGATTAAAGAGTGTCGGGTCCACTTTTGCAAGAGCAGTCCAAATTGGTTTTGAGCCACAGTTACACAGAAATATGGAAGCCTATATGGATGACATCGTGGTCAAAACCAAGGATAAAACCACCATTATCTAGGATTTGGAAGAGACATTTGCTAATCCGCTCAAGATTAACTTGAAGCTTAATCCGGAGAAGTGTGTATTCGGTGTTCCCTCCGGCAAGCTACTTGGATTCTTCGTGTCCCATCGGGGGATTGAAGCCAACCCCGACAAGATCAAGGCCATCGAGAAGATCGAAGCACCAAGGACAGTCAAGGATGTAAGGCGCCTGACGGGATGTGTTGCCGCACTAAGCAGATTCATTTCCAAGTCTGCCGAGCGTGCCCAGCCGTACTTCAAAATTTTCAAGAAAGCAGGGCCCATGAAGTGGACCCCAGAAGCAGATGCAGCTCTGCAGGAATTGAAGGCCTACCTATCGTGTGTGCCTACCTTGGTTGCACCCAAACCCCAAGAACCGTTATTGCTTTACTTGGCGGCAACTAACCATGTGGTCAATGCGGCCTTGGTAGCGCAGCGAGAGGGGGATGAGCCAGAAAGTGGCCAGATGACGGCAGAGTCAGAAAAGGATCAGAACAGCAGTGAGCACAGCAACGAGAGCAACCCCAAGGACGCGACAAGGAAGAAAGTAGTGCAGCGCCCAGTCTACTTCGTCAGCTCCTTGTTACAAGGGGCTAGATCGAGGTATTCTGGCAAGCACAAGTTGATATTTGGCCTCGTCATGGCCTCAAGGAAACTGCGCCACTACTTCCAAGCCCATGAGATTGCGGTTGTCACTCGTTTTCCATTGCAAAGGATACTCCGAAACCCTGAGGCCACTGGTAGAATAGTGGAGTGGGCTTTGGAGTTATCCATCTTTGGTTTGACGTTTGAGAGCACGTCAACTATTCACAGCAGGGCACTGGCAGAGTTTATTGTAGAATGGACGCCAACCCCTGATGAGAAAGTGGCAGAAACAACCCTCCCCAGCAAGGAATCACCCCAAGAATGGATTATGTATTTTGGTAGTGCGTTTTCCCTACAAGGTGCAGGGGCTGGCGTGCTTCTTGTTGCCCCCTCCGGGGAGCACTTAAAGTACGTCGTCCAAATGCACTTTGCTCGGGAAGAAGCCACCAACAATACAGCTGAGTATGAAGGGCTCCTTGCCAGGCTCAGGATTGCAGCAGAATTGGGAATTAAGAAGTTGATCATTCGAGGAGATTCACAGCTTGTGGTGAGACAAGTCAACAAGGATTATCAAAGTCCATTGATGGAAGCATACGTCGAGGAAGTGAGGAGATTGGAGGAGACTTTGATGGGTTGCAAACAGAGCACGTACCCCGTGCGGAAAACAACATAGCTGATCACCTGTCAATGTTTTCTACGCAGAAGCTTCCTATGGAACCAGGAACTTTTGTTCTCCATCTCTCTCAGCCCTCCATATCACCAGCCACAATGGCCAGGAAAGGAGAAAGTTGGACTACGGTAAGCCTCTCCCGGTCGAGCCATCCGCCCCCGGCAGAGACCCTGCCGGAAACAACTCCTCACAGCCTGCCAGACCACCCCCTCCAGCCGGGCCTATGGATCCTGCGAACGAGGCTGGTACTCCCACAGCAGAGGAGGTGCCGCTAGTCCTAGTTGCCGAGCCCCAGGCTCCAACTTGGGCAAGCCACATCATCTGCTTCCTCCAAACCAGAGAACTTCCTGGCGACCAAGATGAAGCTGAGAAAGTAGCCCGGAGGGCCAGTATGTATCAGTTTGTCGATAACACCCTGTACAGAAGAAGGCCCAATGGTGTGAAATTGAAGTGTGTCTGCTGCGAGGATGGAAAGGAACTGCTGGCTGAGATTCACAAATGAATGTGCGGCTCACACATTGGATCAAGGGCATTAGTTGGGAAAGCATTCCGGCAAGGATTCTATTGGCCCACGCCATGTGAAGCGTGCCAGTTCCATTCCAAGAGAACACACCTGGCTGCCCAAACCCTTTAGACAATCCCTCTATCATGGACATTTTCGGTCTGGGGCTCGATATCCTCATCCCCTTCCCCCGAGCAATCGGGGGCTTTGAATTCTTGTTCGTTGCCATCGACAAGTTTACAAAGTGGTCGGAAGTGATTGCCGTGAGAAAAGCGACTGCTCAGTCAGCTATCAAGTTCTTGAAAGAATTCGTGTGTCGTTTGGGAGTTCCGGCAAGGATCATCACTGACAACGGCACCCAGTTCACAAGCCACCCCTTCATGCAATACATGCATGCCCTCAGATGCAAGATCTCATTCACTTCTGTGGCACACCCCCAGAGCAATGGACAAGCTGAGAGGGCGAAGGTTGAAGTACTTTGTGGACTCAAGACAAGGGCTTTCGATACGCTGCAGAAGCATGGCAAGCGGTGGATAGAGGAGCTCCCGGTAGTTCCCTGGTCCCTGAGAACGACACCTAACCGAGCTACCGGGCAGACTCCCTCCGTCGGTGTCAAAACCGGCGGATCTCCGGTAGGGGGTCCCGAACTGTGCATCAAAGGTCGATGGTAACAGGAGACAGGGGACACAATGTTTACCCAGGTTCGGGCCCTCTCTATGGAGGTAATACCCTACTTCCTGCTTGATTGATCTTGATGAATATGAGTATTACAAGAGTTGATCTACCATGAGATCGTAATAGCTAAACCCTAAAAGTCTAGCCTGTATGACTATGATAATGAGTATCTCCCCTTTCCGGACTAAGTCCTCCGGTTTATATAGGCACCGGGAGGATCTAGGGTTACACAAGGTCAGTTACAAAGGAAAAGAATCTATATATTCGGTAGCCAAGCTTGCCTTCCACGCCAAGGAGAGTCCCATCCGGATATGGGTGCAGTCTTCGATCTTCGTATCTTCACAGCCCATCAGTCCGGCCCATGGCTAACAGGCGGGATGCCCGAGGACCCCTTAGTCCAGGACTCCCTCAGGAACCCCTGAACCTGGCTTCAATGACGAGGAGTCCGGCGCGCAGATTTGTCTTCGGCATTGCAAGGCGGGTTCCCCTATCCGCACTCCAAGATAGCCTCCGGAAGTGATGATTGTATCTGGACCTGTATCACACACCACACACAATCGCAGAGAGAATATAATATTCCACAGGTCCAATCCGCTGACAACTTTTTACACGTGACATCACGTCTGCCCGTTCATAATTTCGGACCGTTTTGTTCTGCCGTTCCATGTTTCAAGACGCGGTCGCCATTGGCATGTCTTGTCGAAGCAGAGATCGTGTCCCCTTATTGCGGGATTCCTCATCAATACGAGTATGGTAACCCAACCGTGTTGTTTACAATGCCCTTGGGAATAGGCGAGTTTTAAGGCGAGTGAGGAGGCGCTTGATATTCACGGCCTTTTATAAGGGGATAAGAATTCGCCCTTGTCTACTCACGCCTTCCCATTCCTCTGCCCTTCCATTCTTGAGCTCCAACGGCCCAGTCCCCATCTTTCTCCATCTCCGAAAAGCATCCGACCATGTCCAGATCCGGAGGTCAAGGCAAATGGATGGTCTCCTCCGTCAAGGAGAAAGACATTGCCGAGCTTCGGGCGGCTGGGTATTTGGAGAAGGAAATCGCCCACCGTCTTCCAGCCCAAGGGCAAGTCGTCCCCACGCCGAAGCCCAACGAGAGGGTGGTATTCATCCCTCATTTCCTCTGCGGGCTAGGGTTTCCACTCCACCCTTTCGTCCGTGGGCTGATGTATTATTATGGGATAGACTTCCATGATCTATCCCCGAACTCTTTCCTCAACATCTTGGCATTCATCGTCGTCTGTGAGGCCTTCCTCCGCATCCAACCCCACTTCGGGCTGTGGCTCAAAATCTTCAACGTGAAGCCGAAGGTAGTGGACAGCCAGCACGCGGAGTGCGGAGGAGCCATGGTGAGTAAGCTGGCCAATGTCTCCTGGCCAAAAGGCACTTTCGTGGAGACTGTCAAGGAATGGCAAAAACAATGGTTCTACATCACAGAACCTCGCGGCACAAATTGGGCCGCGGCTGCCGAATTTAACTCCGGCGCTCCCATGCGATTCACCTCCTGGGTCGAGAAGAGCCCAAACTCGTGTTCGTGAGACGAGCTGATAGCGCTGCAGACGCGCATTCAAAGCATGGTGGACAAGAATGTCAAACTTGTCGATGTAATCCAAGTGATGCTGGTTCGCCGGATCCTCCCTTGCCAAAGCTAAAAACACCCCCTTTGGGAGTTCAATCTGAGGAGGCACCAAACCCTGGAGAGGCTCTTCGGAACGACTCACGAAGATGCCTGGAAGTTGCTCTTCATGGGCGACGAGATACCGCCAACCACGGATTCGGATGGTGGGCACGACGTTAACCATCCTGCCAGCGACGTAAGTTTCTATCGCGTCCTCTACTTATTTGCTTCAAGGAGGATATCTGAACTTTTACTATCATTGCCTCTTCAGGAACGGATGGAGAGGGCGAAGCGGATCCAGTGTCTGGCTCCGCAACCTGAAGAACCAGTCATTCCGCGTTTAGCGAAGATGCTGGTGTCGGCGCACTATACAACAACGGCAAAGAAGGCCAAGGGGAAGGCCAAGGGGGGCGGAGTGGCCCCGTCGCAAGAGCGCTTCGGACGCGACGTCCGAAGACAAGACCCGCTCCTCCACCGCCGAAGATGACAACGATGAGGAGGAGGAGGAGGAGGAGGAGGAGAACAAACCCTCCCCCTGATGGGGGAAGGAAGAAGAGGACGGCCTCCACGAGCCTGGAGGCGGGGACATCCAAGAAGGGGAAGGGCTCCCTTGCGGACAAATCCGCGTGGGACGTCAACAGCAGTCCGGAGCGAAACCCCCGCACCAAGCCTCAAGCTGCTTCGTAAGTGCTATGACTCCCGCATACCCATATGTCCAGCCTCTCCATTTCAATGTATTGACATGGCTACTTATGCTATTACAGTCCGGCCCACGATAGCTCCCAGCGATCCTCATCAAGAGGTTCGTTGGACCCATAGGAGATGGCCAGCGAGACACCGTCGGCCGCTTATTATCCCAAGGCCAAAGGGGACAACGAGGTGCTCTCCCAATGGACCTTCCTAGGCCGGGGAGAGGCTCAAGAAGCGCCTGAAGGCGAAGCCCCCGTCGCCGAACACCAGGGGCAACCAATCCCCCGGAAGACTGGGGAGCAGGGCCGTACTCAGTTCGGTCCTCAACTGGACTTGATTCCGGAGACCGATACGGCTCCGGAATCCGGCACGCAACCTTCTTCGAAAGAAGGGGGTATGCCTATTCCACCGGTAACCCCTGTCAACCAGGGGCACCAGATGATCTGCTGGAAGCGCTGCGAGGCGCTTCCATTGTGGAGGAGCATCCTGTTCTTATGGGCACGGTGATTGAAAGGGTTCAGTCTGCCAAGAGCGGACTAATCGAAGCCTGCGGCAGCCTGCTGACAGGTTTTGTGGTAAGCGACAGAAAAAGAGAAAATCCCCATATAGACAGTAGCCCCTGAGACACTGTCCGGTGTTCGGAAAGAAAAGCCGGAAAGTGGATCATTCCTTTATTGCAAGGAACTAACTAAATTTGTCTGGAATGCATATGCAGGCGTCACTCCTGGTCGTGGGCTCACATGCTGCCGAAGTCTCCAAACTTAAGCGGAGGCTGGAGCAGGCCGAGGAGGAGCTCGGCCAGGTGAAGAGGCAGCTCCAGGAGAATCAAGGTATGTAATAACCCAAGAAGTATTCTGAAAGAGTGGGATGTTATATATTGACCGAAGTGTCTTGATATAAATAGGAGCAACGACCGAGGTCGAGGCCCTGAAAAAGGCCATGGGCGAAGCCGAGGAGAAGGCCGTCAAGGAGCAGGCTGCCCATAAGAAGCTCAAGGCCCGGGTCAGCGAGGTCCAACAAGAGCTCCACGACGCGGTGAAGAAGTGTGAGACCTTGGAGCGTGACACGTCGGCTAAAGAGGCCGAACTCTCCAAGGCTCATCAGAGCGCAGAGACGGCCCGGAACGAGGCCCAGGGCGCCCTCCAAGAGGTCCAGGAGGCGAGGAAGATTGCTGCGGGTAAGGCATTCTGTATGCAAAGCAAATATGCGATGAGGAAGTATCTTTTACTAACCCGGATTCGGAGTTCTCCAGGGGCTTTTGCAGATTTGCCGTGCAGTGTGTCCGATGCCGCGGAGTTCTTCCGAGCCGAAGAAGGGAGCTCTACGGAGAAGCTATTCTGGTCGCAATATGTTGCGCCAGAGCATCCCGTGCCCTTCACCGATCAGCTGAAACAGCTGGTGGAGCTGCATAGGGTGGCCGAACTAGCCATGAAGGATTTGATAATCCGGCTATGGCCAGCCGAAGCTATGCCCGGCAGCTACTTCGGACTCGTGAGGCGGATGGTGGATGCCTGTCCTCGGCTGGATATCGTCAAGCGATCGACCTGTATTGATGGTGATCGACCTGTATTGATGGTGCTCGTATGGCCTTCGCCCGTTGCAATATGTGGTGGAGGAAGATGAATGCCGTCGAGCTGGCCCGGGGGGCGCCAGAGGGCAAGGAGCACCGCACACCCGAGCGCTATTTTGCGGATGTCCTGGAGGGGTCTCGCATTGTAGCAGCGCAGTGTGGGCCGGACATTATTCTTGAATGAATATGTCGGAGTAAATGGCCACGGGTAGCCTAACCGACTCCCCCTGTCACTTCAAGAAATTATCAAGGCGATCGAGCCTTCAAGCATCCAAAACCACATGGCCGCCTTCCCCTGGTAAGCTATCTCATAGGCCGATTACTGGAAGGCGACCCGACCTCAAAAACCTTCCCGAAGATAACCCTAAGATGGCCGACTCCAGGAAGCCGGCCCCAAGGGGACCGACTCCCAGAAGCCAGCCACAAGAAGGCTGACTCCCAGAGGCCGGCGAAGACTGCGCCCTCAATGGCTGCACCCACATAACGGTGATGAGACGGGGCGTGGCTACAGTACAGCCTGCCATCCCCGAATCCCGGAGCACGCGAGGCCACAGTGCGCCGTACGGGTCGGCCATCCCCCGTCCGGCGCGCCACTGTTTCCATGTTGACCATGACGCCACCCACGACAGGCGCCAGTACGGCCCGCAGGCGGCGGGCCCCTTCAGCCAGAGAGATGCTCGAAGGGGGCCAGGCCTCCCCCAGTAGGCCTGGGGCGTAGCCGGCTCCCAATAGCCGGCCACCTCCCTCTCTCGAAGTATGTGAATCATTAAGGAGATAAGACGAGGTAAGGCTACAGTGATAGCCCGCCAGGCGGCGGCACTTTAGCCATGCTTACCTCGACGAAGCCCGTGTCATCAGGGGCGAGGCTACAGTAACCAGCCACCGACAAGGCCTCCAGGCGGTGGGGCCGGCCTGTCGGCCGAGAGGCCGGTAGCCGGCGGGACCCACCAGTCGGCGGGCCCCAGCAGTCGGCGGAGAAGCCGGCGAATACAGACACTGACGGCCAGGACCCGCATCTAGCCGGATTACCATTGTACCCCTGGGGGTAGGCCTATATACACCCCCCCAGGGCACCCATGCAAAGGGTTGATCTCAGAGAGAGTCTTAGACACCACATAGAGAGAAGAGGGGAGCTAGCCTTGCCCTTCTTCTTCCTCTAGCCGAACAGCTCAAGGAGCCACTTGTAGCTACTTGTGTTGATCTAGTGATCATGCGGAGACCCCACAGAGCAGGACTAGGGGTGTTATCTCCACGGAGAGCCCCGAACCTGGATAAGATCCGCCGGCGAGCATGTCTACGCCTTATCCTGTTTCTAGGCACCGGCGACGTCTTAGTGGCTCCCACAATGATAAGCCACCCGTTGGCATATGTCGCACCTACTACCCGACATTTGGCGCCCACCGTGGGGCCAGGTGCACCGTCGTCCGGAGAACTGTTCTGGACGGGAACCCTTTTCCTCCCCAGCGAGCGTAGCCAGCCCGGCATGCCCGATGGCGCTTGCCCCGACGCGCTGCAAGGCGCCTACGACCCCAGCGCGGCGAGCTGCCTCGCTGATCTTCTTGGCGAGGCTCGCATTTCCGATGAGCCTGCGTCCGACACATGCACAGACTGCCCCGAGAGCCGCCTCGTCAGCCTCCCCGACCTGCTTCACGTCTCCAGCGAGCTTGCTGTGGACATGGAGTCGGTCGGCTCCACCAACCCGATGCTGGTCGACTCCGACACGGCGTCGCGTGACGCCTTCCCCACCAACGTGGTGATCATCGACGAACCTCTCCCTTGAGCCGACAGTGGCAGTAGCGCCGTCACTGAGGTGCTGGTCATCAGCCACGGTGCCGTCTCAGGCGAGAACGCCCACGACGCCCTACAAGCGGCGCTGCACGACTTGTCCGTCCCCATCCCGGCCGACGCCGACGCCGAGACACTGGAGGCACGCTGCCTCGCCCTTGTCATGGAAGGCCAGAAGATAGCATCCATGAGACGCCTCACTGAGGCTCACCAGCGCGAAGTCGACCGCGCCGCCTTCGGTACACCGCCTCCTGGCGGGCCGAGCCGAGCCGGCTTCGTCAAGAAACACGGTGACGCCATCGCCAGCATGCTGGGAGCAGACCGCCCAGTCTACGCCACGCCACTCGAGAACCTGCGTGCCGCTCAGTCGGCCGTAGACGAGCTGAACGGGCTGGGGGCCGACGAGCTTCCCTACATGACTATACGCATCCAGCAGCTGATCGACGCAGCCGCAGAGCGGCATGAAGCCAGCGCCCACGCAGAAAGTCCTCCCCAACGCCGAGAGCACGGCGCGACATCCCGGACGCCGACTGCAGATGGCGCCCACGCAAGAAAAGACAAGGAGCCGGCTTCTAGCCGCAGTCGGACTCGGCTTACCATCGAGCGCGACGCAGAAGGCCGCCCCCGAGCTGTGGAACGACGAGGTGATCCGCCTCCTCCCCCGCCTCGTGGGAAGAGATATCCCACGCCACCGCCTGTTACGCATACGACCCTCGGTGGCCGACTAGGCCACCGCGAAGGAGTCGGCGAGAATGATGCCCGCCACCGGATCGACCGCCTAGCGCGATCCTTGGCGCTAGAAAAAGAAGGCGATATCGGCCCGCCTTGCTTTGGCCCCCGCATCCGCGACGAGCCCTTCCCCAAAGGGTTCTCGCTCCCAAAAGACACGCCAAAATACAACGGCTCCGTGAAGCCAGAAGACTGGTTCATCGACTACTCCACTGCAGTCCGCATAGCGAACGGCAACAGGCGTGTTGCCGTGAAGTATGTCCCGCTCATGCTTCAAGGCACGGCACGCACTTGGCTGAACAGCCTCATGCCCTACAGCATCTATAGCTGGCTGGACTTCACGGAAGTCTTCATCCGCAACTTCACCAGCACGTATAAGCGCCCTCCCAAGCCCCGCCAGCTCTCCTTGTGCGTCCAAGGGCCCAGCAAATCAACTCGCGACTACGTCACGCGTTGGGCCGAGCTCCGCAACTCCTGCGAGGAGGTGCACGAGGTTCAAGCCATAGAGTACTTCACCGCCGGGTGCAGAGAGGGCACCCTCCTCAATGAAGACTACCCTCGACGAGCTGCTGATCATAGCAGACAAGTACGCCACGGCCAACTCCTCAATGAAGACCGAGCTTCGAGTGGATGCCTCTGGAAAGGTGCTCACTCCGGCTCCCAAGACGTCGGCCGGTAACTCTAACCGACGCCCTTACCAGAGCGACAACAAGCGCAAGGCCCCTATCCCGCCTTCCACCAGTCGGCAAGTAGCCACAGTCGAAGACTAACGACCTGAAGAGCGGCCCACGCCCAAGAAGCAGAAGGGCGGCAGGCCGGCTTGGCAGCCGGCTTTCTCCTACGAGCAAACCCTTGATGCCCCCTGCAAGTTCCACAGCGGCGCGAAGCCATCCAACCACACGACCCAGAAGTGCCATTGGCTCACGTGGATCTCCAAGGGCGAGGGGCTGGTGCCGCCTCCGCCTGCTGGTCCGCCGCCTCCAGCCCCTCAGCAGCCGGTTGTTCGCCCAGCAGTCGGAGCCATTCAAGATGAGTTCCCAGACGAGCACGCCGCCTACGTCATCTTCACAAGCCAAATTGAAGACAGGCGCAGTTGGCGCCGACAGCACCAAGAAGTCAACGCGGTCGCCTCCAACAACCCCGAGTTTATGCATTGGTCTGAGAAGTCTATCAGCTGGAGCCGGGCCGATCACCCAGAGGTGATGTCGTCTCCCGGCTCTTATGCATTGGTGTTGGACGCCACCCTCGCGACAGAAAGGCGAGCTGCCCGTTTCTCCCCTGTGCTGATTGACGGTGGAAGAAGCATCAACATACTGTACTGCGACACCATGGAGAAGTTGAACCTCAAGACGAAGCAACTCATGCCAAGCCGGACTGTGTTCCATGGCATCGTACCCGGCCTGTCCTGTTCCCCAATCGACAAGATCAAGATGGATGTTCTCTTCGGAGACAAGGATTACTTTCACCAAGAATCGATCTGGTTTGAAGTAGTGGATCTAGACAGCCCTTACCACACATTGCTTGGCCGACCTGCCCTGGCCAAGTTCATGGCTGTGCCCCACTACGCCTACCTCAAGATGAAGATGCCGAGTTCGAAGGGGATCATCACCATAGCCGGAGACTAAAAGAAATCCCGCGAGTGTGCTACAGCCAGCAGCCAGCTGGCCGAGTCCCTCGTGATTGCTGAAGAGAAGAAGATGCTGGACCGAGTCGTGGCCATGGCCGGCAAGCAGCCGGCCCTGTCCCCCAACCCCAAGGAGTGTGACGCTCAAGGCTCCTTCCAGCCAGCCAAGGAAACAAAGAAGATACCGCTGGACCCGGAGAACCCGGAGAGGTTTGCGGTCATTGGGGCAAACCTGGACAGCAAATAGGAAGGCAAGCTCGTCGACTTCCTCCGTGAGAATCGGGACATCTTTGCATGGTCCCCAAAGGACATGCCAGGTGTTTCGAAGGATTTCGCCGAGCACAAGCTACACGTTCGAGCAGACGCAAAACCAGTCAAGCAACCCCTCCGCCGACTATTGGAAGAGAAGAGAAGGATTGTAGGAGAAGAGATAGCCCGGCTCCTGGCAGCCGGCTTCATTATGGAGGTGTTTTTTCCAGAGTGGCTTGCCAACCCAGTCCTGGTGTTGAAGAAAAACAATAAATGGCTCATGTGCATAGATTACACCAGCCTCAACAAAGCCTGCCCCAAAGATCCATTTGCCTTACCACGAATCGATCAAGTGATAGACTCCACAGCCGAACGCGAGCTGTTGAGTTTCTTGGATGCTTACTCAGGCTACCACCAGATAAAGTTGGATCCAGCCGACCGCCTGAAGACCGCCTTCATCACACCATTCGGAGCTTTCTGCTACCTGACTATGACATTCGGCTTGAGAAATGCCGGTGCCACTTTTCAGCATTGCATGCAGAAATGCCTCCTCAAGCAACTCGGTAGAAATGCCCATGTCTATGTAGACGATATTGTGGTGAAGACGGAGAAGCGCGACACCCTGCTGGAAGACCTCAGAGAAACATTTGCCAACTTGCGCCGGTTTCAGATCAAGCTCAACCCTGAGAAATGCGTGTTCCGAGTACCAGCCGGCCAGCTTCTAGGCTTTTTGGTCTCCGAACGCGGCATCGAGTGCAACCCAGTGAAGATCAAGGCCATAGAGAGAATGGAGATTCCTACCAAGCTGCGAGACGTTCAGAAGTTTACCGGGTGCCTGGCCTCCCTAAACCGCTTCATCAGCCGGCTAGGAGAGAAGGCTCTCCCCCTGTACCAACTCATGAAGAAGTCCACCCACTTCGAGTGGAACGACCAAGCAGATCAAGCTTTCCACGAGTTGAAGAAGATCCTGACCACACCGCCTGTCCTGGCAGCGCTGGCTGAGAAAGAGCCCATGCTCCTTTACATTGCCGCGACTAGCCGAGTGGTCAGTACAGTTATCATGGTCCAATGCCCCGAAGAAGGCCGGGCTCAGTTAGTCTAGAGGCCTGTATATTATTTGAGCGAAGTGCTATCGACCTCGAAGCAAAACTACCCGCACTACCAGAAGATGTGCTATGGAGTATACTTTGCCGCCAAGAAGCTGAAGCCCTACTTTCAAGAGCATCCCATCACGGTCGTATGCACTGCCCCGCTTGCCGAGATTATAGGCAGCCGGGATGCATCCGGCCGGGTGGCTAAGTGGGCCATTGCGCCGGCTCCTTACACGATCTTCTACCAGCCTCGCACCGCCATCAAGTCCCAAGCATTGGCCGACTTCCTTGTCGACTGGCCGAGACCCAGAACCTACCGCCGGCTCCTGACTCCACTCATTGGCGGATGCACTTCGATGGGTCCAAGATGCGCACCGGCTTGGGAGCCGACATCGTCCTTACCTCTCCCAAGGGCGACAAACTTAGATACACAATGCAAATCCATTTTGCCGCCACCAACAATGTGGCCGAGTACGAGCCGCTCATACACGGGCTCCGGCTAGCCAAAGAGCTCAGCATACGCCGGATCCTGGGCTATGGCGACTCGGATCCAGTAGTCCAACAATCATCCGGCGACTGGGACGCCAAGGAGGCAAACATGGCGAGCTACCGATTCCTCGTCCAGCAAATCAGCGGATACTTTGAAGGATGCGAGTTCCTCCACGTGCCACGGGCCGACAACGAGCAAGCAGATGCCCTGGCACGGATCAGCTCCACCCGACAAGCTATAGCAACCGGCGTCTCTCTCCAACGCCTCCTCAAACCGTCTGTCAAGCCGTCTCCAGAATCAGACTCCATCTTCGTACTGCCTGCCCCTGATGTAGTCGGATCCGACTTGGGGAACCCAGCACCCGGCTAGGGGACTTCGACAGGCGGCCCGGGGACTGCCATAGTCACACCCGACTCGGGGACTTCAGAACCCGGCCCGGGGACTGCAGCAGTCGGCCCAGGGACTGCAACGACACAACAGGCGGTGGCCGACTCCAACTCTTCACCACCCAACCCACCCACCCGGGTCACAGTAGCCTGTATTGGCAATAGAAGAAGTCATACCATCATGGGCCCAACCCATCCTCAACTTCTTGGTAAACAGAGAGCTGCCGACTGACGAGAACTCGGCACGACAAGTTCAACGCCGAGCCAGAGCATACACAATAATAAACAGAGAACTCGTTAAGCGCAGTGTCACTGGAGTCTTCCAGCGCTGCATCGAGCCAGAGAAGGGCATAGCAATCCTCAAGGATATCCACCAAGGCGAATGCGGCCACCACGCGGCCTCAAGATCACTTGTCGCCAAAGCTTTCCGCCATGGTTTCTTCTGGCCGACTGCTTTGGAAGATGCCAAGGAATTAGTCAAATGATGGGTGCCAAGTCTTCAGCTCCAAGCAACACCTGCCGGCTTCCGCACTCAAGACCATCCCCCTCACCTGGCCCTTTGCCGTCTGGGGGTTGGACATGGTGGGCCCATTCAAGATGGCGTGCGGCGGCATGACTCATCTGCTTGTCGCCGTGGACAAATTCACCAAGTGGGTTGAAGCGAAGCCAATCAAGAAGCTGAACGGGCCGACTGCTGTGACATTCATCGCAGATATCACCACCCGGTATGGCATACCACACAGCATCATCATGGACAAGGCACGAATTTTGCCAAAGGAGCACTGGCACGCTTCTGCGCGACATAGGGCATCCGACTGGACTTAGCATCCGTTGCCCACCCGCAGTTAAACGACCAAGTTGAGCGAGCAAACGGCCTCATCCTCTCCGGCATCAAGCCCGGCTGCTCGTACCACTGGAGCGTTCGGCCGGCTGCTGGCTCGATGAGCTGCCGGCTGTCCTCTGGAGTCTGTGTACTACCCTGAACAACTCAAGCTTCACCCCTTTATTCCTTGTATACGGTGCCGAGGCTGTCATCCCAACTGACATCGAGTTCGACTCGCCTCGAATCACCATGTACACAGAGGCGGAGGCCAAGGAAGCGCGAGAAGACGGTGTCGACCTGCTGGAAGAGGGCCGGCTGTTAGCACTCAGCTGGTCCGCCATATACCAGCAGGGTTTGCGCCGTTACCACAACCGGAAGGTCAGGCCAAGATCCTTCCAAGAAGGCGATCTTGTGCTCCGGCTGATCCAGCGAACAACCGGCCAGCACAAGCTCTCGGCCCCTTGGGAGGGCCCCTTCGTCATCAGCAAGGCCCTAGGCAATGACTCCTACTACCTGATCGACGCACAGAAGCCGAAGGCACGCAAGAGAGATGATTCCGGCAAGGAGTCGGAATGACCATGGAACGCCAATCTCCTTCAATCCCCCCCCCCCCCGAGGTGCACTCGGGGACTACCCTCTTTTATTTATGTATGACGAGTGTCATACCTATGAATGTATTATTACATTTGATTTTCTGTCCAGCACCGGGTCCGATCAGTCGGCCCGGGGACTCGCCGCCTTGAGTTATATTAAAGTTCTGCCTACAGTCAGACAAGTAGTGTGCCGGTACCCGAGCCCTCTCTTGTTGAAAGTTGCAGCTCGAAGAACCGACTGTCCGACTGGCAAGAGCCAAAGGCAGGAAAGGATGCCCACACGAAAAACGGCTAAGGACTAACGAACTTATATAACACAAGCCGGCCTCCAACCCCGCCTACCGGCTGTCAGAACAGCCGGCTGGCCGGCTTCCCACTCACCTTGCTACAATCTAAGAAAGCTAGAGTAGTTGCCTTCCCAAACGGCCAAGCACTTCTCCAGCCACAGACTGTAGAGCAGCTGTCCGGCTGGGAAGGCGGCGACCAAGGGAGGGCGGCAAAGGAAACAGCCAAAAAGATGAAAAGCACGAACAATCGGAAGCCAAGCACATGCATGATTATATTTACACAAAAGGCCTTCAAAAGACCGGCACTCAACATAGTTTGAATACAACCCCAGTGGGTGGAACTGCACAAATTTAACAAAATATTGTTCAGAGAGTAACAAAACAGGAAAGTAAAGGCGGCTGATCAGGCTAAGGGTGCAATAGGCGAGCCGGGCAGGTCAGTGGAGGCGGCAGTGCCGGCTGGAGGAGTGGCCGGCTGGCGAGTCTCGGCTTGATCATCGTCGGCTGAAGGCGGCGCGCTCGCACACGCCTCGTTGCTGGAGGCACGATCAAGTTCAGGCTGGCCGGTCGCTCCACCGTCTGGCACGGCGTCTTCACCATCCTCTCCCTCCTCCTCTTCGCCCTCGTCGCTGGAGTCGATCTCCTCCGCCGAGTCCTCACCATCTGCTGGGTTCAGCCCGAACCATTCCTCCGGCTAAGCAATGCCATCATCATCCACCTCAGGAGCAAAGGCGCTGGTATCGGTGTAGTCGGCGATTGCCGAGGCGCGTTGGATGATATCCGGCCGCACCGCCTCCAGCTCCTCGTCGGCCTCCTGCCGCCAGGTGGCCAGTTGGTCCAAGCTCAGCTCGGGATACCAAGCTTTGACGAACTCCAACGCCCGTCTGGCGCCTGACCGAGCTGCAGAAGCCTTCCAGGCCTCGAAGCGGCCAACGGCCACCTCCCGCCAGTCGGCAGTCTGACTGGGGGTACGGGGAACCACCTCGCCGGGCCAGAGGGCGGCCAGCACTTGCGCCCCAATGCGCTGAAGACGGCAGAGAATGCGGTGAGCCGGCTGGAGGCAGGCTTGGATCGCCAGAAGCTGCTCCTCAAGCGACCGACGAGCATTCGGCGCGATCTCAGCCCCAGCCTGACTTCGCGCCTCGCGGTGGGCCTCGACGACCTGGTTGGCGGCAGTAGAGTAACCAGGGAAGTACTCTACATAAAAAAAACACAAAGTCAGAGAATGGACCAAATGGCAAGCGGCAAGCGAAGGAACGAAGAAGAAGGCGGCCTACCGTCACCCAAGTCTTCGATTTGGTCGTAGCCGTTGATCAGCAATTGCCTCGCCTCAGCCCAGCTCGCCGCCTCGGTCTCGTACTCGGCTTGGAGGGCGGCCTCACTGTCCTGCACCGCCTTCAGGGCTGCCTTGTGGCTCTCCTCCTGGTCGGCCAACCTCTTGACCCAGCGGTCATGCTCCTGAGCCAAGGCATCGAACTCGACTTCCTTGGCGCGAAGGGCGGTCTGGGTCCCACCCAGCTGCTCCCTCAGGTTGGCATTGGCCTCTGCAGATATGGCAAAGAAGAAAAAAGCAATAAGAAAGAAGTCGCCAGGAAAGATCCGACCCGACTGCTCAGTAGTCGGCCCGAATCTCGGGGACTACACCCAGTGGGTGCGCTTACGCGCCCCCACGTGAGATAAAAGATGAAGCACTTATGCCGGCTCTCAGTTGGATCAGCGGTCTTCTGGGTCAGCTCCCGAGCCTGGGAGTTGAAGGCAGCCGCGCGGAGGTTATGGTAGTCCTGCAAGTCGGATAGAGAAGCAAACAAGAGCAAGATAAGCAATCAAAGTCTAGTAAGAAGTTCCAAGCCGCCGGCTCAGCAGCCGACTCGGAACTCGGGGACTACACCCAGTGGGTGCACTGACGCGCCCCCACTGGAGAAATCAAGATCAAGAAACAAAAAAGCGGGAAGACTTACCCGAATGGCCGTCCGTGTTGCGAGGAACTCTTGGTTGTACTGCCTCAACACGGCGGCCTGGGACTGAAGCCGGTTCCGGACTTGTTGCACCGCCATGTTTACCACGGCCGTCCCACCACCCGGCGTCCACCCCGATCTGGCGCTGGCCGTCTCCAGATCCTGAGCCGACGTGCTAGAGCCCACGGCCTTCTGCCGGTCCGGCGCCGAAGCCGCCTTCCCCGCGCGTTGGCGCGATGTCGTCCGGACCACCAGGTCCGTCCTCGCAGCCGGCTCGCCTCTAGCCGGTTGCGTGGGCGGCGCATTAGGCCGGCTGCCCTGGCATGCCCCAGTCGGCGATGGCGGTGCTGCCTCCCTCTCCTGGACGACGACGTCGTCTTCCTCCCTCTCCATCCCCGGCAGGTCGCCACCGGCTTCCTCCGGAGGGGGCTCCGGGATCTCGGGCACCACGACGTGCAGGGGGATGACAAGCAAGGCCCCCGCCGCTACCGCTGCGGCTGTAGCCTCCGCCTGAGCCTTGGCCGCTGCGTCGGCTTGTGCCTTCGCCGACTCCTGTGCCATCTCCTGCGCCGCCTTGGCGGCGGCCGCCCTCAGCTCCTCCGCCTCCCGTTCCTCCCGCGCCTCCCGCGCGTTCCTCTCCATCGCCGCTTGGATCTCGGCACGGGGGTCCATGCGGCGGGTGCTTGCGGATCCTCCCGCCGATCCAACCATGGAGGCGGCAGCGGTCCGCTTAAGAGTGAGCGGAGCCCTGTTTGATGAATCAAGACAAGGACTCAGAAGAAGAGTATCGACAAAAAGAAGGAGTACGCGAGAAGGTCGACACTTACGCTGAAACTTTTTGCGGCTGCCTCACCACCTTGCGGAAGCAAGCCGCCTTCGCGGCGGCCTCGTCCCGCCTGGTCACCGCCGCCATGCTCTTGGGCTTCTTTGGCCGACTGCCGAATAAGCCCGATGCGGCCCGGCGCTTCTGCGCGCTGCCTCGGGCAGCCGGCACGGCAGATGAACCCGCGCCTTGAAAGGACGCCGGCTGGCGGCGCGGGACGATTTTCGCCTCATCGTCATCCGGCCAGTCGTCAAAGCTGGCTCCAAGCCAGGAGCCGCCTGCTTCGCCGCCTCCTCCCTCGGTGTTGTCGTCCATGGCGGCCGCCCCCAAGTCGGGGTCGTCCAGGTCATGCGCCGCCCTGTCGGGGAGAAATTGGCGGTCCGCCCCCGCTGCCCCGGCCGCCGGTCCAAGGAGAGGGCTCTGCCAAGACAAACTGACTGGTCAGAGTCGGCCAAGAAGAACTTGGTGACAAAACTAAAGAAGAGAAGATAAAGAAAGCTTACCATAGGCGGGGGATTGGCACGGGAGTACGGCTCCTTGCCAAACTGCCACTCCTCGGAGAGCTTGCAGTTCGCAAGATAGTTCACCATCTGAGCTACCTCGTCATGAGGCATCTCCTTGGTACACATCCGACTCGGATCGAGTTGGCCGCTCATTTGACAGATCAAATGAGGGCGGCCTTGGAGCGGGAGCACCTGGCGCGCCACGAAGGCGGCCAGCAGGTCGGACCCGGGCAGGCCCTCCGACTGGATCATTACCCGGAGTCGGGCGACGGCGGCGGCTCCAGCCGGCGACAGCGTTCTGGTCCGATAGGACCAGTGGGGCCGCCTCCCAGCCGGTGGGCCAGCTACATAAGTCGGCAAGTTGACGAAGTCGCCTTGCAGGGTGACGTTCTTCACGTAGAAGTACGATTTCTGCCAGAGCTTCACCGACTGGATCAGCGCGATGGCAGGGAAGGGGTTGTCGGCTACCGGCCTCCGCATTGCGATGAAGGCACCGCTTTGAGCCGGCACGCCCTGCATGCGGGTGCCGAGCTTAGACTGGAAGAATTCCCCCCATAGCTCGTGGGTGGGGAGAACGCCAAGGAAGCCCTCGCACAGAGTGACGAAGGCGGACAGGAGCACCCCGTGTTTGGAGTGAGGTGGTGCGGCTGGAGCTGGTAGAATTCAAGGAAGGAGCGGAAGAAGGAGCTCGCGGGCAGGCCAAGGCCGCGCTGGAAATGCGAGCGGAAGATTACCCGCTCGCCTTCCTCCAGCACCGGCGTGATCTCCTTCTTCGGCGCAAGATGGACCCACACCTGGTCCTCGCCGGGCAACCGCCGCGTCTTGCGGAGGAAGTCGATGTGGTCCGCATGGATGTTGGAGCCATCCCCGTCTCCGCCGTGCTGCATAACGGCAAGAAGCTGATGAGGAAGGGCGCGGCGACGGCGAAACCACGGCCCCGCGGCGGCGAAGCTGTGGGGTAGTGCGAAGACTAGAGGGACGGCGCGGCGGCGAGGGGCTGCTGCAACGGAGAAGAAGAAGAAGATGGCGGAGCGAGGGTGAGCGTGTGAGCTCCTCCCGCTCCCCCTCCTCCCCCTATTTATAGCCTCGTGCGGTGGAGCTGAGGAGGCGAGGCATGGGGGAGAACGTGGGATTAACTGCGCCCACTCCCCCACGTCCCGCGATCATTGCGCCATAACGGCATGCGGAAACTGCCATTGGAAGGCGAACGACCCATTTTGGGCCACAGAAGATCCACACCTAGGCCTAGGCGTGGAGGTCGTGGGCCCCGGCCTGCGGCGGCGTCCCGTCATGCGCGTGGGCTGGCAGGCTTTTCCGGCCGGAGGGCGCCACATGGCGCGTGGGCGGCAAGCGGCCGGCTCGCAGCCCGTCGTGCACACCAGCTGGCTCCCGCCTTCAGACTTCAAACACTCGCCAAGACGGCGCACCTGACCAAAGCCGGCTCCTAGCTGCTGGCTCTTCAAGATAGGAAGCTGACTGAGCTTCTCGTCCTCCTTCAGCCTCGAAGCCCAACCAGCTTCGGGGACTACTGTCGGAGTAAATGGCCACGGGTAGCCTAACCGACTCCCCCTAGCACTTCAAGAAATTATCAAGCCGATCGAGCCTGCAAGCATCCAAAACCACAGGGCCGCCTTCCCCTGGTCAGCTATCTCATAGGCCGATTACTGGAAGGCGACCAGACCTCAAAAACCTTCCCGAAGATAACCCTAAGATGGTCGACTCCTGGAAGCCGGCCCTAAGGGGACCAATTCCCAGAAGTCGGCCACAAGAAGGCTGACTCCCAGAGGCCGGCCAAGACTGCGCCCTCAAAGGCCGCACCAACATAACGGTGATGAGACAGGGTGTGGCTAAAGTACAGCCTGCCACCCCCGAATCCCAGAGCATGCGAGGCCACAGTGCGCTGTACGGGTCGGCCATCCCCCGTCCGGTGCGGCACTGTTGCCATGTTGACCATGACGCCACCCACGACAGGCGCCAGTACGGCCCGCGGGCGGCGGGCCCCTTCAGCCAGAGAGATGCTCGAAGGCGGCCAGGCCTCCCCCAGTCGGCCTGGGGCGTAGCCGGCTCCCAATAGCCGGCCACCTCCCTCTCTCGAAGGATGTGCATCATTAAGGAGACAAGACGAGGTAAGGCTACAGTGATAGCCCGCCAGGCGGCGGCACTGTAGCGATGCTTACCTCGAGGAAGCCCGTGTCATCAGGGGCGAGGCTACAGTAACCAGCCACCGACAAGTCCCCCAGGTAGTGGGGCCGACCTGTCGGCCGAGAGGCCGGCACCCAGCGGGACCCACCAGTCGGCGGGCCCCAGTAGTCGGCGGAGAAGCCGGCGAATACAGACACTGACGGCCAGGACCCGCATCTAGCCGGATTACCATTGTACCCCTGGGGGTAGGCCTATATAAACCCCCCAGGGCACCCAAGCAAAGGGTTGATCTCAGAGAGAGTCTTAGACACCACATAGAGAGAGAAGGAGAGCTAGCCTTGCCCTTCTTCTTCCTCTAGCCAAACAGCTCAAGGAGCCACTTGTAGCTACTTGTGTTGATCTACTGATCATGCGGAGACCCCGCAGAGCAGGACTAGGGGTGTTATCTCCACGGAGATCCCCGAACCTGCATAAGATCCTCCTGCGAGCATGTCTACGCCTTATCCCGTTTCCAGGCACCGGCGACGTCGTACTGGCTCCCACAATGATAAGCCACCCGTTGGCATATGTCGCACCTACTACCCGACAGAATACATTCGTGTTGTCTTTGCCTTGTATGGTGAAACAAAGTGGGTTTGTAATATAATGATTGTTATGTTTTTAATTTTACCTCCTGTGCGGCTGTGTTTATATGAAATCTGAGGGTTGGCCAGTCGTCGGCTTCTGCCCCCATGTAGGTAGTGCGGAGGTGTTCGGGATGGAATCTAAACAATCTTGATCCAATTATATGTTCCTTGATGGAGTTGTTTAGGGCAACGAACCAGGCAACCAGACTATTCGGCTTTAACGCCCTCACTTAGGCATAGGAGTTCGACAATAAAAACATTAACGCAGCCCCTAGTTTCCGAACTAGAGTGCTATAAGCGTCTGATCGGGAAGTGCCGATCCTTTGCGTAACGCGGAAGAAATCTCCAACGATTTGCAACCTCCGAACAGCTGAACGGCTCTCGCTGCATCATGACAGTCAGTTTTTGGCTTTCTCTACTTAGGTGCTCCTTTGGATAAACCAGGGCACAATCGCAGTAGTTCTCCCTTTACTATCTTAGCCGATATAGAGGAACGTAAGGTAGCAATTACAGGAGCCAGGCAACCCAACTATTGACCAAAGACATGATTCAGAGCCAATGGATATAATGCTAAATTCGGGGTGCCGAACTATACTATAAAAAGTGTTCGGACTTTGTTGCGTATTGTAGGGCACCTGGGAGCCCCTGGCAAATATGAAACGTACCATAGTGTACGCGTGCTAGAAGATAAGTTACTAAAGGAAAACAGAAATAAAGCAGAGGTGATATCTTGGGCCCTTAAACTTGAGCCACGAGCTGTTTCCATTATAATTGGGTTAATGCGTCAAAGCGCATTAATACAAATAGTGCGATAAGCAATCCGGCTATTTAACATGCCATGACCAAGGGTGAGCTGCGTGTGGGGCCTGACAACAGGTAGAGTGGTCGTTGAAGTGACCTCTAGAGCTTCCCCTATACGTGTGTGCTTCTTGCCATCCTGGTATTTTTATCCTTTTACAGGACTGATAATTAGGCCGTCCAAGAAAGCCTATGTAAAAGAAACCTGGAAAAGGAAAAAGGAAATAGTGAAAGTATATGTGTGTCCGGGATCGGTCGAGCCGAACTGTCGATCACAAGCTGGTTGTGCCTCCGTCGATGCCCATGGAATTTTGAGTGCGTAATTATGTACGCGTGGTACAAATGCCACTGCCTGATCGGGACTGGGACGGAGGCCAAATTGCTAATCGAGCTCTTGACGAGCCGAGCTGTTCTGTTGCAGCGTAGTCCGGACCATCTTGACGGTGTCCAGGGGCTTGGCAGCCAGATTACGGTTCTGCTTGAGAAGGCCATTCTGTACTTCTGCTGCTAGGGCGGCGGTGTGCTCCTCTGTATGAAGGGAGCGTTCCGTATTTCCGTTGACCATGATGACGCCGCGTGGACCGGGCATCTTGAGCTTAAGATAGGCATAGTGTGTCACTGCATTGAATCAAGCGAACGCAGTTCGTTCGAGCAGTGTGTGATAGCCGCTGCGAAAGGGGACGATGTTGAAGATTAATTCCTCGCTTCGGAAATTGTCCGGAGACCCGAAGACAACTTCTAGCGTGATTGCGCCCGTGCAGCGGGCCTCGACACCTGGTATGACTCCTTTGAAGGTAGTCTTTGTGGGCTTGATCCGTGATGGACTGATGCCCATTTTTCGCAATGTATCCTGATAAAGCAGGTTGAGGCTACTACGTGCGTCCATAAGGACGCGCGTCAGGTGAAATCCATCGATGATTGGGTCGAGGACTAGTGCGGCTGAGCCGCCATGACGGATACTAGTCGGGTGGTCCCGACGATCAAAGGTGATCGAAAATGACGATCATGGATTGAATTTTGGGGCGACTGGCTCTATCGCATAGACGTCCCTTAGTGCGCGTTTGCGCTCTTGTTTGGGGATGTTTACTGTTTTCACTTGAGGGGGAAACTTCTTCTGTCCCCCTGTGTTCGGTTGCCGGGGCTCCTCGTCGTCGTCCTCGCTTTGTGATCCCTTTTCCCTGTTCTCGGTGTTTAATTTGTCGGCCTGTTTAAAAACCCAACAGTCTCTGTTGGTATGATTGGCTGGTTTTTCTGGGGTGCCATGTATCTTGCACAGGCGATCGAGTATGCGGTCCAGGCTGGATGGTCCCTCATTGTTTCTCTTGTATGGTTTCTTCCGATGGTTGGACTTGGAGCCACTGAATCCGGCGTTGACTGTAGTGTCGTCGGTATTATCACCATTGCTTCGACGTTTGTGTCTGTTACGTCGGAGCTTGCCGTTGTTGTTCTTAACCTCAGAGGGGCCTGCCTCGCTGGCTGTGTTTTTGCTGCGAGCCAACCAACTATCCTCACCCGTGCAAAAGCGGGTCATGAGTGCCGTGTGGGCTGCCATAGATTTTGGCTTTTCTTGGCCGAGGTGGCAGGCGCGCCATTCGTCGCGGATGCTATGTTTAAAGACCGCTAAGGCTTCGGCATCCGGACAGTGGACGATCTGGTTCTTTTTAGTTAGGAACCTAGTCTAGAACTTCCTGGCTGACTCCCCGGGCTGTTGAACTATGTGACTTAAATCATCGGCGTCTGGCGGCCGAACATATGTACCTTGGAAGTTGTCGAGAAAAGCTTCTTCCAGGTCCTCCCAGCTGCCAATGGAATTCTCAGGCAGACTATTCAGCCAGTCCCGGGCTGGCCCTTTAAGTTTTAGTGGGAGGTATTTGATGGCGTGAAGATCATCCCCGTGGGCCATGTCGATGTGGAGAATAAAATCCTCGATCCATACCGCCGGATCGGTTGTTCCATTGTATGATTTGATGTTTACGGGTTTGAACCCTTCTGGTAATTCATGATCTAGTACTTCGTCAGTGAAGCAAAGAGGGTGCGCGGCGCCTCTATATCGGGCCACATCTCGACGTAGCTATGATGGAGTCCGTCTGCGGCATTTGGCCCGGGCGTGGTTAGGTTTATCACGTCCAAATAGGTAGCCATCATCGTGTGTCAAGGCACGTCCTCGCGATTCGTAGATCGATCTTGTATGTCCTGCTCTACTGTCCAGGTCTTGACGAAGGTCATATGTATAGCCCCGAGCTGTCTTGCCTTTACGGCGAGGTGGGACAGTCTGGTTTTCGGCTCGGGTTGCAGTTTTATCCCGACCACGCGGTGGCCGATCAGCCGCGTTGCGTGATGCTGGTGCGGGATCTGGCGCCTCATCGTCGAACTGAGGTAGTAATCTGCGCTTCCGGTAACTTTTGGCTGGGCGTTTAAGGCGTTATTCCTCAGCTGCCAGGACATCGGTCCATCTGTCATTGAGCAGGTCTTGGTCAGCTTGAAGCTGCTGCTGCTTCTTTTTCAGGCTCCTCGCAGTGGCTATTAGCTGAAGCTTAAAGCGCTCCTGCTCCAGGGGCTCCTCAGGCACGATGAATCTTTGTTGCCGAGGCTCACCTCCTCCTCGGAGGGCGGATGGTAACTAGCATCCTCCGAATCTTCTTCTATGGCCTGTTCGTCAGGGCTGGCATGCCCTGATTCCCGATTGTCTCGTTCGGCAGTTTGTTCATCGGGTTCTTCTGTGTCTTCGGCACCATCCGGAGTGTTGTCATCTCCTGTGCCGGTGTTGCTATTCCTGCTGCGGCAGGATTTAGAGCGGCCGGCGCTTTGGTTGTGTTTTAGGACGGTCCTCCATTGCTGGGTTTTCCTTGTCATCGCCGCTATTATTTTTTGGCGTATCTACCATGTAGACGTCATATGAGGAAGTGGCCGTCCATTGTTCGGTGAACGGCGGGTTTTGGGCCTCCTCGTCTCCGGCATCGTTGTCCATACCGTCGATGTCTTCGGATCCATAGTCAAGCGTGTCGGTTAAGTCTTCGACAGTGGCTATGAAGTGGGTGGTGGGTAGGAGGAGAAATTCTCCCCCATCATCAGCCTCCAGCTCGAACCGGACATAATTCGGCCGTGAGTCCCCCTCCAAGGACAGATTTCTTAACGAATTTAGCACATCTCCCAAGGGCGAATGCTGGAAGATGTCTACGGCGCTAAACTCAAAGATCGATAAGCGATCCAGTTCGGTGTCCGCGGATGCACATGGCTTGGAATTTATGACCAGAGACGAGTCCGGAGTTCCGGTGACAAAGACGTCGTGCGACTTTAGGTCTATGTTCGGCTCCAACACCGTGGAATCTGCGGCCTCCGCGGTGGGATTGAGTCTCCTGTCCTTCGACGACGCAATATGCTCCGGATCTACGGCCAGAACAATTACAGGAGTAATCTCCTGGATGCGGCCCGATGACAGATTTAGGTCATGTTCATCGGGGTGACTAGGAGCGGTCGCCGCGGTCTCGAATCCAACGAAGATCAAATCTCCATGCATGTTTGCGACGTAATTCAACCTCCCAAATCTGACCTGATGGCCAGGGGCGTAGCTGTCGATCTGCTCCAGGTGGCCAAGTGAGTTGGCCCGCAGTGCGAAGCCGCCGAACACGAAGATCTGTCCGGGGAGGAAGGTTTCCCCTTGGAGAACATTGTTTTTGATGATTGAAGGGGCCATCAAACCTTTTGGGGACGGCACAGTGGAACTCTCAATGAAAGCACCAATGTCGGTGTCAAAACCGGCGGATCTCGGGTAGGGGGTCGCGAACTGTGCGTCAAAGGTCGATGGTAACAGGAGACAGGGGACACGATATTTACCTAGGTTCGGGCCCTCTCTATGGAGGTAATACCCTACTTCCTGCTTGATTGATCTTGATGAATATGAGTATTACAAGAGTTGATCTACCACGAGATCATAATAGCTAAACCCTAAAAGTCTAGCCTGTATGACTATGGTAATGAGTATCTCCCCTTTCCGGACTAAGTCCTCCGGTTTATATAGGCACCGGGAGGATCTAGGGTTACACAAGGTCGGGTTACAAAGGAAAAGAATCTATATATTAGGTCGCCAAGCTTGCCTTCCACGCCAAGGAGAGTCCCATCCGGACATGGGTGCAGTCTTCGATCTTCGTATCTTCACAGCCCGTCAGTCCAGCCCATGGCTAACAGGCCGGACGCCCAAGGACCCCTTAGTCCAGGACTCCCTCACCCTCCTCCCTGGTTTGCGGGGCAGAAGCAGTTATCCCCTTGGAACTCATTTACGGGTCCCCTCGAGTGCTTGCCTACGATGAAGTAGCGCAAGATCAGCACCGGTGTAACGACGCTGTGCTACTCAAGGAGAACCGTCTCCGGGCTGCCACGCGTGTTGCACGCTACCAGCAAGCCCTGCGTCGCTATCACAGCTGCAGGGTTCATGCTCGGTGTTTTGAGGAAGGTGACCTTGTCCTTAGGCGCGTTCAGTATGCCAAGGGTACAAACAAACTATCACCAAAGTGGGAAGGCCCTTACCGGGTGGTACGAGTCACCAGACCTGGCGTAGTCCGTCTGAAGACCGGGGATGGCACTCGGTTGCAAAACTCATGGAATATTGAGCATCTCCGTAAGTACTACCCGTAAGGCGCGAGGCTGTCGGGCACTTTCTGGCAGCCACCCTTTTGTACAGGCCTTGCCTCAGCTGCATGTAACCCCTTGTACAAAGCCGGGGCGATGACCCCGTGCAAGAGAAAATAAAGAAGCATTGTAGGGGGGCCCCAACTAAGATTGCATGCATGCACGAGCACACCCAGATCACTGCATAAGCATTTCATGAGCATTTGCATATGCATATAGATAGGATTGCATCCCGCATTTATTCTCATCTGCATGGAGTTGCAGAGTTACTGCCATGAACTTGGCTTCGACAAAGGACAAGAAGATTGCACATCACAATGATCCCCGGAAAAGCCAAACAGATAAGTTTTACCTCTTGTCCATTAGTGTTCTGTAAAGCTATAACTTTGCATGAGAAAACCCCACCTCTCTTTTGAAACTTAGGTGCTGCCATCTATGACTCAAACATTGCTTCGGTCAGGATGGTAGCAGTAGCCTTTGATAAAAAGGAGCTAGTGGGGGGCTGGCCCCTCTATCTGTTCCCTGGCAGACGTAGCTCTCCGGCAGACAAAGAGGGTGCTGGCAGGATATCCTGCTGGGAAAGACTCGTTTATTTACGTTAAAGAGGCACTCCACCTCTGCATGGAAATATACATGCATGGTGTCGGGGGAAACGACACCTATGGGATCACTGGAATCCCTTCTACGGTTGGCGGGCGTGGGGCTGTGGAAAGAGCGGGATT
>NC_057802.1:220581103-220594891 GCF_018294505.1 Triticum aestivum
AAGTGATGCGTAATACCCTACTCCTACTGGTTTCTGTTTATCTAGTGTTCTTGGACTAGCTACAAGGCATGCAGGGTCCAAAAAGTCTGAATCCTCTCCCAGTACGCTGCAGGCCTCCTTTTATAGACAAAAGGGGCTGCCACAGTGGCACACAGGAGGTGGAAAGTTATACAGTGGTTGAGTCTATCCTCTGGCACCGTAGGACAAACGCATTTAATGTGCTGCCGATTTGCCCTTCTTGCTTTATTGGGGATGGCAAGGAAGCTCGTCCCAGCCGTCGCCGCCTCGCCTGGCTTCGACACGCGTCCGAACTGACGAGGCGTGTAGTGCCACGCTGGCTGGCTGCTGAGTTGGTGTGGTAGCAGAGTCTTCACGAAGATCTGCATGCCACCACGCGGGTGCTTGCTGAGTTGGCCTAGAGGCCGCACGTCGCCACGCAGGTGTTCGCCTAGTTGGTGGGCTGGCAGCTGCATGGGAACGGCGGTGGAATCGTGGTAGATGTGGGCCTGGCTGTGGCCCTGAGGATGTCTTTGGCAAGGGGCTTGCCGGGGCTCCGGCAAGGGTCTTGCCGCGGCATCGCGATGGTCCCCAGCAAGGATCTTGCCGGGGGTCTCGTGGGTTTCCTCGGCAAGGATCTTGCCGAGGATCGTCGTCTTCTAGTTCTTCATCTAGTCTTGTATGCTTCTGGTCTTCACAAAGATCTGCATGCCACCACGATGGTGCCTCCGGAGCCTTGGTTCCAATGTGGTTGATGGCGTTGGAACCCTCGGGCTCAAGGGTGGCGGCTCTGCGGGTGTCGGGCAAGTTGCCCCGCCAAGGCTCTTGCCAGGGCTGTGGAGGTCGCCCCGGCAAGGGCCTTGCCGGGGGAGTCCACCTCGCCCCTCTGCTCTTTGTGTTTCTGTCTTGATGTTGCTCTGGTTGTCTTGTGGTTTTGCTTCTTCTGCCCCGCCAAGGGTGGCCAGGGGCGTGGGGCTGCGACTGCCCGCGCACAAGTAAAGGGGTGCAAAAAGGGACCCCTAATTTTGTATACCGACAAGAGCCCCCGGGCCTGGGCCACATATAAGCGCCGGGCGTTATCTGGCCAGGCCCAGAACGGTGCGCGGGCGCGCGTGCGGCGGTGTTTTTACCACAGTAACTCCCCCGCCGGCGGCGCTTTCCCACGACCCGTGTTGAATGCGCGACGTGGGGGTCGTATGTGACGTGGGGGTCGTGCGTGGGGCAGTCTCTGCCCTCATTCATCACATCATAGTAAGGAGGCGGCTCACGCCTTCCCCATAAAAAAGAGGAGAACGCAGGGGCGCGTCTCATTTACTAAGTGGACTCGAGCCGCGACCTTCAAGGCGCTCGCGCCCACGATCACCGGGTGGAAAACGGTCGCCTCACCCATCTCCTTGATTCCGGCTTGATCGCCACGTGTCCCCCATGCCTCGAAGATGGTGGGCGGTGGACACGTGGGGGGGGGGGGGCACGGGCTTTGAATGACGAGGCGGGAAATTGGTTCATCGCTGATTGGATCAGCGGGTCGATCGCGATTCCCTGCACCCCTAGTGGCTGGATTGGTTAAGTGGGGCGGCCAAGCCCCGGCCCCGCCCCTTTATAAGAAGGGGAGGGGGATGGCACCCCTCAATCTTTTGTCATTCATCTCCTTCCACCTTGGCTCCTTCCTTTCTTCTGCAATCGCGAGAGGGCGCGCCGACACTTCAGTGGCGGCGACGAGGGTCTCTGCTCGACAGCGCGCCCCTCCTTCTCAAGAGCTCGTGGCGGTAGAGCCGGCTGTGAGAGGAAGGGGGAGGGGGCGAGGCCGAGGCCGCCGTGGCGCTCGGGGAAGAGGAGGATGGGGCGGCGCACCGGCCTCGCCTCCGCCAGCGGCCCCTCCTCTAATGGAGGGCCACATCGAAGACCAGCCCCGTGAGTTCATCATCAGGGTGCACCGGCCAGTGTGCCGTCGTCTTCGTCTCTCTACTCCATTCGCTCGAGAGATGGAGCTCGACCCGCCACAGGCTCTGAGGTTGTATATGAGGGGCTGCGGGAATGGTAGCATGCCGGTCGATGTCGACTTCCCCGCCCCTCACGTCATGTATCTTTGTCGCGGATGGAAGACCTTCGCTCGTGCCCACAGCCTGTCGGAGGGGCTCGTTCACTACTTCAAATTAATGGAGAATGGCCTGCTCTTCGTCAAGGTCTTTGAGAACTTTAGAACTCGCCTGAAGTGTTGCGTGGAGAGCTCCTCCAATGATGAAGACTCCTCCTCGAGCGGGAGTGACGAGGAGGACAGCGACGACGATGGCGTCAAGCGGGAGGACACCGACTCCGAGTGACCGCGTCGTCCCTCTCCCCTCCCTCGGCCACGCGCTCTGCCGAGGGCCTTCCTCGTCAAGCTCCCATCTGCGCGTTCCCCGTCGCCTCCCTTTTGCCTTCACCTAGGAGGAAAGGGGCAAGAACTGGGATCACGGGGCACTTATCTTTTTTAGTTTTTAAGCCTGCGAGCTCCTATTAGAATTAAACCTTGTAATCCCCTTGCTCATGTTTGCATGCCGTACGAACTGTACCTGTTTGGAACGTATTAATGAAAAAGGGTGCTTGCCGGGTTCTTTGCACGTGAGCGAGGCCCATGCCAAGGAACGAATCCTTGTTATTTTTAAGATAAACATTGTCGCCCGGCAACAGGCCTTGCCATCCCCTCACTTCATTCATGACCATACTCACGCTCTCGGTAGAGGCAGGGGCGAAGTAGGGTTTGGCCCTTCGTTTGCTTCCTTGTCACCGCAACTACAACCAAGTTCCGGCCCAGGGAATAGTTCGTGGGCACAGGACGATAGTTCCACCGCACCGGCCGCCCGAGGGCTCCAATGGGCAGCCTCACATCCGCGATGCCTCTGACCCATCCCCGCTCCCTCTTTTCTCTCCCTTGACCTAGACCACGCCCACGAGCACCTCAGACACGCCCCAAAGCGCCCGTTTGGCCCGTGGCGACGCCCAGGGCCGTGGCCGTGAGCTCCACCCACGGTGCTCCTAGCCGCGCCCATATGAGGCCGTTACGAGCCCTCCTCTCCGCTCCATTTGTCCCCTCTCCCTCCCAGAGGCACCCTCGACCCAGCCAACCCTCTCGCCGAGCCCTCCGTCGCTCCCCATGGCGGGAGCCGAGCCACCGGACTCCGCGCAAATTCGTGCCACCAAGACCCCCTCCTTTCCACCTCTCAATTCCAGAGCATTGCCACCACCATCGTGGATCTTTCCCGCGCTTCATTTCATCCTTCCCGTGCCTGACTCACCGTGCCCCAACCTCACTGTCACTTCCGTCCGCCGCGGGCGATGCACCGCCCGCATCCGACCACCCCTCCTCCGTGGAGTACCTCGTCGGATGCGCCACCCTCCCCTGAGCACGCCGGTGGGCGGAGCATCGCCGGAGACGCCCTGTAGCGCCGGCGGCTAGCGTCGAATGCCTCCTCTGTCTCGCTTCGCGCCCGCGCGGGAAGTTGAGGACGAACCTGCAAGCGGGCCTCGCTTGTAAGTGGCCCAGCCATCGGGCCACGCTGGCAAGTGGAGGCGGGTTCGCCCTCTCCCGCATCCCCGCAGCGAAGGCGTACTCCGCCTGGGCACCTTCGACGTTGCTCTGTCGTCCGCGTAGCCGAGCCGCTGGGCCGGCCCAGTGCATTGCGGCGCTATGCTGCACCCATTGTGCAGTATAGGTATAAACCCCTTCCTTTGTCTTTTTCTTTTTTCCAGACACTTGTAAAATCTCCCAAATATTCATATTACCTCCAAATTTGGTGATTCAATTTTCTAGTAGTTTATAAATTCATTATCTATCACATGGTGCTATTTACACATTTTCCCAGAAACATTTCCTTCACAAATGTTTATGAAATCCTACTTTTCCATTTCTGTGATAAACTTTAGAAAATCACAGAGAGATCATCTTTGATCCAAATGCCATGATTCCAATTTCTAGATGCTCCTGAGTTTATAACTTCGGTTATGAACATTTTTATTAATACTTTCTGTGCCACAAAAAATAATGAGCCATTTCTTCATGTTTGTCAACTTTGCAAATCCCTAGGGAAATCATTTTAACTCCAAATCCAGTGAAACCAATTCCTAGATGCTTCTAAAGCCATGATTTGTTAAATGGGTGCCTTTTCTCATTTTTTAAAAATATATTTCTGTACACTTCTTGCAAATCAATAAATCCAATGATTCTATCATATTGAAATACTCAAAAATATCCACTGATCTAGTCCCAATGAAACCACTCTGGTTATTTTTTATATGACCAGAGGTATCCTAGAAAAGTCCAACTCTTATTTTTAGAGCACTTTTATTTTTGCCTTGTTGTGTTGCTTACTGTGTTTGTTTCCGGCGTTAGTTGGCAAAGTAGACGGAATACTCGGAGATGGACCAGAAGGAATGAAGACTCTGATGAACCAGGCAAGCAACCCTTTGACCATGATGAACCCTTTTACATCATAAAAGCATTTCCATTGTTTCATCGAGTGCATGGTATATCTTGAATGGCAACTTGCTAGGCTTGCCTCCATTGCATACCCCATTGATACTTGCGTTGTTCATGACTCTATCCTTGTTTAGAGTTGTGTTGATGGGTGGTATAAATATGCTATAGTAAATGACTACGCAAAGTGGGTCAGGGTTATGCATGGAAAGGAACAAGTGTGGTTTGACATACTTGCAAACAGCCCCAGTGGTTGCCACTAATGCCCCTGGGAGATGATGATGAATTAGGTCACTACTTGGTGGAGAGGTAGTGTACCGAGGCTTGATGAAAGTGTTGTTTACAGAGATGGATTAGATTTAAGATTCTCTACCGTCCCAACCGAACATGTACAACCACACTACCCCTTATGGGACGGGTCATTATTGATTACCTAGCTCGTGCTAGCATGGATGCCTGCATTACTAGTGATGGGAGTGACGTGGTCACTCTCGGGACGGGGTCGTGTTGGATAGGTGGCCATGACTGTTTTCACAGGGCACCGGACACACCGTTGGTACCCCCGTGCATGTGAGATGAGATGAATATGGGAGCGTGGCTCCACCAAATTAAACTGTGAAAATGTTTGGCACGGGGGCTGTTACCAATCGAGTGGACTCTATGTTGGTCACGACTAGGGAAAGGTAGTGATCGGGTGCTTACCCCAGGTACTTGAGGTACTGCGGGTCGTGGATGACACGGAGGCTTCCCGGATATTGTGGGTAAAGTGTGCAACCTCTGCAGAGTATCAAACTATTCGAATAGCCATGTCCGTGGTCAAGGACAGTTGCACGGTGCTGCTTAGACTATGTCCATATGTTTCTGACAAACAACATGGGTTGAGTATATTGTTGATGTGATTCGTGAGGAAGTCACGATGAGATTGAGCATGAGTTGTTCATAACTCTTTTTCGACGTTAATGTTTGTAACCTCATGATACTTGTTGCAGACGCATTCATTTCCTTAATAAATGTTGATCATACTTGCATGAGCAAAACTAGCTTTCCGCAAAAATGCCAATTAGCAGTTGAGCCTTGCATAATTATTTTGTTATCACTCTTGGGTTGCTTGCGAGTAGATTCAAGGTACTCATTGGCTTGCCACTGGTTATTTTATTGGCCAGACATGAAAGAACAGGATATGATGAAGAATACTTCGGTGACGAACATACTTCGGGGACACTTCCCAGTCGGAATGCCTGTAGGTTAAGGCAGATGGCATGGGTCCAAGTTATCGACGAAGATTTCTGCTGCAAAGTTATACTCAAGACTTGACCATAATGGTCATAATTTATGTAAGACAGTATGAATGGATGTAAGACTCTTGTTATACAACTTCTATGTGTTCAGTGAGCATTGATCTCTGGGATCACTGTACACGTGCATTCGGTGATCACGACTAATGAGTCAGGGTCCCCACAGTATGTGAGTTCCATGGGGAGAACTGCTTCTGCCCCGTATACTAGGGTAAAGGGTGTGTGGCCGGTGGCTTGATTCGGCGTCGTTCTAATCAACCAAAGAACCGTCGGCAACTCATCGATCCAGCGCCTTCCGCACTTGTGCAGCCTGTCAAAAGTCTTTGTCCTCAGGCCTCGCAGTACTTCAGCATTTGCCCTCTCTGCCTGGCCGTTGCTCCGTGGGTGTGCCCCTGAAGCGAAACAGACCTTCCAACCGAGGTCCTGAATGTATTGCATGAAGGCACGGCTTGTGAACTGCGTGCCGTTGTAGGTGATGACTCTGTTCGGCACACCAAAATGGCAAACTAACCCCTTGAAGAACTTGACGGCTGACTGTGCTGTCACCTTCCTTACTGCTTCCACTTCGGGCCACTTTGTGAACTTGTCGATTGCGACGTACAAGTACTCAAAGCCCCCCACAGCACGGGCGAAGGGGCCCAGTATGTCAAGCACCCAGACCGAAAATGTCCAGGAGAGAGGGATTGTTTGAAGGGCTTGAGCTGGTTGATGAAGCTTCTTCGAATGGAACTGACATGCTTCACACTTAGTTACTAGCGCAGCTGCATCCTGGAGGGCTGTGGGCCAGAAGAAACCCTGCCGGAATGCCTTGCCAGCAAGGGCCCTTGACCCTATGTGGGAGCCACACATACCTCCATGTATCTCTCCCAACAGCTCTAGTCCGTCCTCTCGAGGAATGCACTTCAGCCTGACTCCGTTCAGCCTCCTTCGGTATTGGGTATCATCCACAAGCTGGTACATGTTGGACCGACGGGCTACTTTCTCTGCTTCTTCCTGCTCCTCGGGGAGCTCTCCTGTTTGTAGGAAACGAAAGGTGGGTTGCGCCTATGCCGGAGCCTAGGGCTCGACGGCAAGGACCAAAGGCACATCTTCGACCATGGGGGTAGCTGCCTCTACGGTCATGGCCTGGGGCCCCATCGAAGGTAGTTGCCCCTCGGCAGGCTCGGGGCACCCGGCAGCCTCCTTGCCGGCGGCTCCTGGGAGCTCAGCGGGAAGGTACTTGCCGGGGCTTGTCTTCCTTCGCTTGTTCTGCCCTGTTGATGGCTCTACGGATGGTTGTATTATATCAAGTACAAAGGTACCTGGTTCCACAAGCAACTTGAGGGCAGCGCGTTTCGACAGGTCGTCGGCAATGCTGTTCTCCGCTCGGGGAACATGTTGTTCCTGTAGGCCGTCGAAACGTTCTTCCAACTTCCTCCCTTCATTCACGTAGGCCTCCATCAACGGGCTCTGGTAATCCTTGTTGACTTGCTTGATGACGAGCTGCGAATCACCTCTGATGATGAGCGTCTTGATTTCGAGGTCTACCGCGATCCTGAGACCGGCAAGCAACCCCTCGTACTCCACCATATTGTTTGTTGATTTTTCCCGGGGAAGTGCATCTGGACTACGTACTTGAGGTGCTCTCCACTGGGTGCGACGAGTAGCATGCCAGCACCAGCACCTTGAAGGGAGAAAGCTCCATCAAAGTACATGATCCACTCACTGCTCGTCTCCTTGACGGGAAGGGTGGTCTCTTGGATCTCCTCGTCGGGCGTTGCGGTCCACTCTGCTATGAACTCCACCAAAGCTCGGCTCTTGATCATTGAAGTACTTTCAAATCTGAGGCCGAAGCTCGATAGCTCCAGTGCCCACTCTACAATCCTCCCTGTCGCATCTGGATTGTGCAAAATCAGCTGCAAAGGGAGGCGAGTGATGATGGTTATCTTGTGTGCTTGGAAATAGTGGCGCAGCTTTCTCGAGGCCATGAGGAGGCCGAAAAGTAGCTTCTACATCCCAGAATATCTTGACCTAGCCCCCTGCAAGAGGGTACTGACAAAATACACTGGGTGCTGCACCATCTTCTTTTTCTGTCCCTCTTCGCCCTTCCGCTCAGGTTCTGCCTCAGCGGGTCCGAGCCTTGTCGGGGGTCCCGATTCGTCGGCGTCAGGCTCTGCCGGGGAAGGCCCCGGCTCTGCATCCGATGGCTCTGCTGCAACTGATGCTTCTCTCTCAAGTTCCATCTACGCCACCAGCGCGGCACTGCCACTGGATTCTTCGCTGCTAAGTATAACAACAACGGCTCCCATGGTTTAGGTGCAACTAGTATTGGCGTGGAGGAGAGGTACCTCTACAAATCTTGTAGTGCTGCCTCTGCCTCCGGAGTCCATTTTACGGGACCCACGTGATACGTCTCCAACGTATCTATAATTTTTTATTGTTCCATGCTATATTATATTCTGTTTTGGATGTTTAATGGGCTTTATTATACACTTTTATATTATTTTTGCGACTAACCTATTAACCGGAGGCCTAGCACAAATTGTTGTTTTTTGCCTATTTCAGTGTTTCGAAGGAAAAGGATATCAAACGGAGTCCAAACAGAATGAAACCTTCGGGAACGTGATTTTCGGAACAAACGTGATCCAGAGGACTTGGAGTCTACGCAAAGCAATCAACGAGGAGAGCACGAGGCAGGGGGCGCGCCTACCCCCCCAGGCACGCCCTACACCCTCGTGGGGCCCATGTTGCTCCACCGACGTACTTCTTCCTCCTATATATACCTACGTACCCCAAACTATCAGATAAGGAGCCAAAACCCTACTTCCATCGCCGCAACCTTCTGTACCCATGAGATCCCATCTTGGGGCCTTTTCCGGCGCTCCACCGGAGGGGGCATTGATCACGAAGGGCTTCTACACCAACACCATAGCCTCTCCGATGATGTGTGAGTAGTTTACCTCAGACCTTCGGGTCCATAGTTATTAGCTAGATGGCTTCTTCTCTCTCCTTGGATCTCAATACAAAGTTCCCCGCGATCTTCTTGGAGATCTGTTCGATGTAATCTTCTTTTGCGGTGTGCTTGTCGAGATCCAATGAATTGTGGGTTTATGATCAAGATTATCTATGAACAATATTTGAATCTCCTATGAATTCTTTTATGTATGATTGGTTATCTTTGCAAGTCTCTTGGAATTATCAGTTTGGTTTGTCCTACGAGATTGATCTTTCTTGCAATGGGAGAAGTGCTTAGCTTTGGGTTCAATCTTGCGGTGCTCGATCCCAGTGACAGAAAGGGAAACGACACGTATTGTATTGTTGCCATCGAGGATAAAAATATGGGGTTTATATCATATTGCATGAGTCTATCCCTCTACATCATGTCATCTTACTTAAAAAGCATTACTCTGTTCTTATGAACTTAATACTCTAGATGCATGCTGGATAGCGGTCGATGTGTGGAGTAATAGTAGTAGATGCAGAATCGTTTTGGTCTACTTTTCGCGGACGTGATGCCTATATACATGATCATACCTAGATATTCTCATAACTATGCTCAATTCTATAAATTGCTCGACAGTAATTCGTTTATCCACCATAATACTTATGCTACCTTGAGAGAAGCCACTAGTAAAACCTATGGCCCCCGGGTCTATTTTCCATCATATTAATCTTCCAACACTTAGTTATTTTTATTGCCTTTTATTTTACTTTGCATCTTTATTTCTCTTTATCATAAAAATACCAAAAATATTATCTTATCATATCTATCAGATCTCACTCTCGTAAGTGACCGTTGAGGGATTGACAACCGCTTTATCGCGTTGGTTGCGAGGTTCTTATTTGTTTGTGTAGGTGTGAGGGACTCGTGCGTGATCTCCTACTGGATTGATACCTTGGTTCTCAAAAACTGAGGGAAATACTTACGCTACTTTACTGCATCACCCTTTCCTCTTCAAGGGAAGACCAACGCAGTGCTCAAGAGGTAGCCAGAAGGATTTCTGGTACCGTTGCCGGGGAGATTCGCGCCAAGTCAAGTCAAGTCAAGACATACCAAGTACCCATCGCAAACTCGTTTCCCTCGCATTACATTATTTTCCATTTGCCTCTCGTTTTCCTCTCCCCCACTTCACCCTTGCCGTTTTATTCGCCGTCACTTTTCTTTTTGCCTCTTTTTCGCCTGCTTATTGTTTGCTCGTGTGTTGGATTGCTTGCTTGTCACGATGGCTCAAGATAATACTAAATTGTGTGACTTTACCAATACCAACAACAATGATTTTCTTAGCACTGCGATTGCTCCTCTTACCGATGCTGAATCTTGTGAAATTAATGCTGCTTTGTTGAATCTTGTCAAGAAAGATCAATTCACCGGCCTTCCTAGTGAAGATGCCGCTACCCATCTGAATAGCATCGTTGATTTGTGTGATATGCAAAAGAAGAAATATGTGGACAATGATATTGTTAAATTGAAACTATTTCCTTTTTCCCTTAGAGATCGTGCTAAAGTTTGGTTTTCGTCTTTGCCTAAAAATAGTATTGATTCATGGAATAAGTGCAAAGATGCTTTTATCTCTAAGTATTTTCCTCTCACTATGTAACGCCCACGATGCGGCTATATCTCCCATGTGTCGAGGCACGACTTAGAGGCATAACCGCATAGTGGTTTTGTCGCAAGAAGGGTCATCTTCACACAATCCCATGTAATGAACAAGAATGGGATAACGAGAGTTGGTTTACAATCGCCACTTCACACAATACATAATTTAATTCATACATCATCCAAAATCCACGCATAGACCGACTACGGTCAAATCCAAACGAAAATAAGATAACCCCAAATGCTAGATCCCCGATCGTCCCAACTGGGCTCCACTACTAATCATCAGGAAAAGAAACATAGTAACGACCACGTTCCTCATCGAACTCCCACTTGAGCTCGGTTGCACCATCTGCACTGGCATCGTCGGCACCTGCAACTGTTTTGGTAGAATCTGTGAGTCACGAGGACTCAGCAATCTCACACCCGCGAGATCAAGACTATTTAAGCTTATAGGAAAGGATGGTGTAAAGGTGGAGCTGCAGCAGGCACTAAGCATATATGGTGGCTAACATACGCAAATGAGAGCCAGAAGAGAATCAACGCAACGGTCGTGAAGCTAGAAATGATCAAGAAGTGATCCTGAAACTACTTACGTTCATGCATAACACAAACCGTGTTCACTTCCCGGACTCCGCCAAGAAGAGACCATCACGGCTACAGACACGGTTGATGTATTTTAATTAAGTCGAGTGACAAGTTCTCTACAACCGGACATTAACAAATTCCCATCTGCCTCATAACCGCGGGCACGGCTTTCCAAAGATAATACCCTGCAGGGGTGTCCCAACTTAGCCCATTATAAGCTCTCACGGTCAACGAAGCATAAACCTTCTCCCGAGAAGACCCGATCAGTCTCGCAATCCCAGTTTACAAGACATTTCGACAATGGTAAAACAAGACTAGCAAAGCCACCCGAATGTGCCGACAAATCCCGATAGGAGCTGCACATATCTCGTTCTCAGGGCACATCGGATGAGACATCCTACGAGTAAAACCAGTCCTCAAGTTTCCCCGAGGTGGCCCTGTAGTCTACTCGTTTCGGACCAACACTCGAAGGAGCACTGGCCCGGGGGGGTTAAAATAAAGATGACCCTCGGGCTCGCGAAAACCCAAGGGAAAAGGCTTAGGTGGCAAACGGTAAAACCAAGGTTGGGCCTTGCTGGAGGAGTTTTATTCAAGGCGAACTGTCAACGGGGTCCCATAAATCACCCAACCGCGTAAGGAACGCAAACTCAAGGAACATAACACCGGTATGACGGAAACTAGGGCGGCAAGAGTGGAACAAAACACCAGGCATAAGGCCGAGCCTTCCACCCTTTACCAAATATATAGATGCATTAATTAATTAAATAAGAGATATTGTGATATACCAAAATATCCATGTTCAACATGGAACCAACTTCAACTTCACCCGCAACTAGCAACGCCATAAGAAGGGCTGAGCAAAAGCAGTAACTTAGCCAAACAACGGTTTGCTAGGAAAGGATGGTTAGAGGCTTGACATGGCAATATGGGAGGCATGATATAGCAAGTGGTAGGTAGCGCAGCATGGCTATAGAACAAACAACTAGCAAAGCAAAGATAGAAGTTATTTCGAGGGTATGGTCATCTTGCCTGCAAGGTTCTCAGAGTTGTCGAAAGCTTGATCCTCGTAAGCGTACTCAACAGGTTCCTCGTTCACAAACTCGTCTCCCAGATCTACCCAAAACAAGAATACAAGCAACGGAACCACAATCAATCACGGGAAATGCACAAGCAACATGATGTAAAACATGTATGATACGCGAGATGTGGTATGCGATACGTATGCGTGCTCCAGAAGAAAACTGATTAACAAGGCAGTAACTTGGCAAACCAAGCATGCCACTGGAAAGATGACATGATTTCGGTTGAAATCGATATAAAGATCACCGGAAACGGATGCACGGTTTGCAAAAGGCAAGCAAAACAAGAATGACACGAATCTGTGATTAACAGCATGATAGCACTTAGAATGCAACAAGTAACTATACTACAACACTCCAACATAGCAACAAAGCATATGGCAGTAATCTAAAGGAGATGCTTGACAAAAGATGAACACGGAGCTACGGCTAGATCACAACATAACAGGTTCAAACAAGCATGGCAAAAGTGCAAAGGATATCAGGTTCACAGACGTAGTGAAATTACTGGACATGGCAGAAACAGCATCAGGTAGCAATGTTCAGAGCAAGAAATCAACATGCTACATGAACTTAACATAACAAAACAAGGCATGTCATGAATCTACTAAATGCATAGAACAAAATTCCCTTACTGACCATGAGCCAATAAGGGCCAGAAGATATGATGGCAACCATGTAAACGTAGCAAGTTTCGTTAACAGAGCATGGCAGAAACAGACATTATGAGGGCATCTTGGTGAGCTTGATGCACTCACCACAAAGCAATGCATGACAAAACAAGCATACCTAGAGCAAGATGGAATGATTATGAAGCTATCCATGGCAAGATCAAGTTCATCACATGTATGAAACAACTACAACAACCTTGGCAAAATTGAATATCATATTAACATTCTGTCAGAAATATTTTATAGCAAACTTAGAGCAAGATTAAGACATGCTATGCTACTCCATAATTTCAAACAGAGGCATGGATGGATAGAGAACAACTATATCTACAAAATCTCCTTACTGAACATCTCCGAAATAAGCATGGATCTCTCTGTAGCCACATGCATACATAGCAACAAAATAACAGCAGTCACAGAATACATGGAATACACCTCTGTAAAGATGGCATGCTTGTGCTAGTCACCACATAGTTTGCATGCTTGTGCTAGTCACCACGTAGATCAAAAAAAATACATGGAATACACCTCTGTAAAGATGGCATGGCATACATCAAAACACATGTAGAGCTCATGCCCGTAAGATGCACACATCAAATGCAACAAAAATAACAAATCCTCAAGTTTTGATAAGTAACAGCAGGTAACAGCATATAGCACTCTTGCACCAGAGATTTGGGCATCAAGATGGACTCATATGACCGTGGCATAATGGAACAAAATGAAGAGCATCTCGTAACAAACATTTCGATATATTACACGCAAGAAATGGAGCAGTATGCAGAGAGTTATGTTGCACTGAAGTATGCCACATAATGCAATATTTTCGGGGACTTGGCAGAAATTAGAGGGATCTCGGGGAGAAAGTCAACCGTGCTCAGATCGGATCAGGGCCGAGCTCGCCGGAGAGAGCTCTCGCCGGAGCTCGCAGGGCAGGGGCCGGAGCTCGCGGAGGGAGAGGGAGGAGGCCGGCTGGAGGTCGGAGGAGGCGGCGGCGTCCACGGGCGGCGGAGCAGGGGGCTCGCTGGCTCGGGTGCGGGCACGGGTGGCGCCGGCGACGGGTGGCCGGAGCTGCGCCGGCTCGGGTGGCCGGAGATGGAACGGCGGCGGCGCGGGACTGCGGGAGAAG
>NC_057802.1:220595221-220616124 GCF_018294505.1 Triticum aestivum
GGGCGGAGCCGGCTAGGGCCGCGAGGGCCGGACGCGGGCTCCCGGGCCGCGGGCGTACGGGCGGCGGGGTTGCTGACGTGGCGGCGTGGGATTGGCTGTGGGCGGCGGCGCGATTTCGTCCGGCGCCGGGCAGACACGTCTGGCGGCGCGGAGGAGCGGGCTAGGGTTTCCGGGATGCGTAATTTCGGAGGGGAACACATATTTATAGGTAGAGGGAGCTAGGAGGCACCAAATGGAGTGCGGTTTTCGCCCACACGATTGTGATCGAACGACCGAGAGAATGGAAGTGACTTAGATGGGTTTTTGGACTTTTTGGAGGGGGTTTTGCTGCAACACACAAAAAGACTTTGCGGTTGCCCGGTTAACCGTTGGAGCGTCAAACGACCTCCAAATGGAACGAAACTTGACAGGTGGTATACCGGTGGTATACCAAGGCCACTTGACAAGACTCGGTCCATTCCGAGAACGTTCAACACCCTCTCACGAAAAGAAACAAGAGGGGTGCGCCGGAGGAGGTGGGAGTGCCGGATTGCAAAACGGACAACGGGGAAAATGCTCGGATTCATGAGACGAACACGTATCCAATTGAGATGCACATGATGACATGATATGAGATGCATGACATGAACAAAATGCAAAAACGAAAACGAAAACCCAACCACGGAGGGAAATATCATAACACATAGCCGAAAATGGCAAGAGTTGGAGTTACAAATATGGAAAGTTACATCCGGGGTGTTACAACACTCCACCACTACGAGAGGATCTTGTCCCGAGATCTACGGCTGAAAGAACTCCGGATATTCAGAACGGAGATGGTCCTGGCGTTCCCAGGTGGCTTCTCGGTCAGAATGGTGCGACCACTTCACTTTCAGGAATTTGATTGACTTGTTGCGAGTCTTGCGCTCAGTTTCTTCAAGAATAGCAACGGGGTGCTCATGATACGACAGATCTTCTTGGAGGTCAATCTCTTCGAAGTTGATGGTGCGCTCAGGCGTCTTGAAGCACTTGCGAAGCTGTGACACGTGGAACACATCGTGCACGCTCGCGAAGTTGGAGGGAAGCTCAAGTTGATAGGCGAGGTTGCCTCTTTTGCCAATGATCTTGAAAGGACCCACGTATCTAGGGGCAAGCTTCCCTTTGATACCGAAGCGACGAGTGCCTTTCATTGGAGAGACGCGGAGGTAGACATGGTCTCCGCTCTCGAAAGCCAAATCACGGTGCTTACTATCATAGTAACTCTTCTGGCGCGATTGCGCGGCTTTGAGATTTTCACGGATGACTTTACACGTTTCTTCAGCCTCTATGATTAAGTCATTGCCAAGAAGTTGGCGTTCACCAGTCTCTGACCAATTGAGAGGAGTACGACACTTTCTGCCATAGAGAATTTCGAATGGGGCCTTGCCTGAACTCGCTTGGAAGCTGTTGTTGTTGGAGAACTCGGCATATGGAAGACAATCTTCCCATTTCATGCCAAAGGAAATGACACAAGCCCTGAGCATATCTTCAAGAATTTGATTTACTCGCTCGACTTGGCCACTAGTTTGAGGATGGAAAGCTGTGCTGAAGCGAATGTTGGTACCCATGGCCTTCTGGAAGGAGTCCCAGAACTTAGAAGTGAAGATGCTTCCACGATCTGAAGATATCAATTATGGAATGCCGTGCAAGGAGACAATCCTGGAGGTGTATAGCTCTGCCAACTGAGCTGTTGTGATGGATTCTTTGATTGGAAGGAAATGAGCCACTTTAGTAAGCTTGTCGATGACAACAAAGATAGCATCATTTCCATGCTTGGACTTTGGAAATCCAGTCACGAAGTCCATTTCGATATGATCAAACTTCCACTCTGGGATAGCAAGAGGTTGGAGGAGACCAACTGGTCGTTGGTGTTCTGCTTTCACCCTTCGACAGACATCACATTCATTCACGAATTGAGCGATTTCTCGCTTTATTCGAGTCCACCAATACGACTGCTTGAGGTCATGGTACATCTTCGTACTTCCAGGATGAATGGAAAGAAGAGAATTGTGTGCCTCGTTCATTATGACTTTCCTTAGATCACCTTTAGGAACCACAATCCGGTCCTCGAAGAATAAAGTGTCTCTGTCATCAATGCGATAGCACTTGTATTTGGAAAGACCCTTGTCGATGCCACGTTTCACCTACTTCACCAGGGCATCCAGGAGTTGTGCCTCACGAATTTGATCTTCCAAAGTAGGAGAGACTATGAGGTTGGCAAGAAAGCCTTGAGGAACAACTTGGAGATTCAGCTTGCGGAAAGCTTCACAAAGATCCGGTTGGAATGGCTTGAGAATTAAGCTGTTGTAATAAGCCTTCCTGCTCAAAGCATCTGCAATGACATTGGCTTTGCCTGGAGTATATTCAATACTCGGATTGTACTCTTGAATCATTTCGACCCATCGAGTTTGCCTGAGGTTGAGGTTGGGCTGAGTGAAGATGTACTTGAGACTCCTGTGATCAGTGAATATGTCCACTTGTCTTCCCAACAAGAGATGTCTCCATGTTATTAATGCATGGACAACTGCCGCCAACTCAAGATCGTGAGTGGGGTAGTTCTTTTCATTGGGCTTCAACTGACAAGATGTATAGGCCACAACTTTCTTCTCTTGCATTAACACAGCACCGAGACCTTGAAGAGAAGCATCACAGAAAACTTCGAATGGTTTTGGATTCGTCAGGAGGAGTTAAGACATGAGCTGTGACGAGTTTCTCTTTGAGAGTGTTGAAAGCAACGTCACACTCAGGAGACCAGACATACTTCACATGCTTCTGGAGGAGGTTGGAAAGACGCTTTGCAACCTTAGAGAAATTCTCAACGAATCTTCGGCAATAGCTTGCAAGACCAAGAAAACTGAAGAGCTGCTTGGAATTCTGAGGAGGTTCCCAATTCACAATTGCAGACACCTTCTCGGGATTAACAGCGATGCCCTTGGCAGAGATGATATGACCAAGGTAAAGAACTTCATCAAGCCAAAACTCACATTTTGAAAACTTCGCATAGAATTGATACTCTCTGAGCTTGTCGAGCACCAATCGCAAATGTTTGGCATGATCCTTCTTATTCTTGGAGAATACCAAGATATCATCGAGATACACCAGGACGAATTCATTGGTATAGGGGTTGAAGATGAAATTCATCATCCCAGAGAATGTTGGAGGAGCATTGACAAGGCCGAAAGACATGACAGTGTATTCATAAGAACCAAAGCTTGTTCTGAATGCTGTCTTGGGAATATCTTCTTCACGAATGCGAATCTGATGATAACCCATACGAAGGTCAAGCTTGGAGAAAACTTTAGCACCCTTAAGTTGCTCGAATAACTCATTGATGTTGGGAAGTGGATACTTGTTCTTGATTGTCTTCTTGTTCAATGGACGGTAGTCGACACAAAGTCGTTCCGTGCCATCCTTCTTCTGGACAAAAAGATCACCACAACCCCATGGAGATTAACTCGGTCTGATCAAACCCAGACGCTCTTGTTCATCGAGCTGTTTCTTCAATTCCTTCAGCTCCTTGGGTCCAAGCTTGTATGGACGCTTGCAAACGGGTTCAGTGCCCTGCTCAAGATCGATAACGAACTCAACTGGCCGGTGAGGAGGCATACCCGGAAGCTCTTCTGGAAAGACATCTTGGTACTCACAAACGACTGGAATTTGAGAGATGGCATTCAATTCGCCCTTCTCATTGAGAGAAAATAACCGAATGGTTTCATCACGAGCGGCATAAATGATAACATCCTTAGACGAGTGTGTCAATTGAATTTCCCTGGCAGCACAATCAAGTTGAGCCTTATGCTTAGATAGCCAGTCCATCCCGAGAATTAGATCAATATCCGAGTCACCAAGAACAATTGGAGAAGACAGAAATTTATAGTTTCCCATCTTGATAGAAACATCGGGAGGAACCAAACTAGAAGTCATAAGCTTTCCCGGAGAAACAACTTGCATAACTTTGGATAAAATCTCTGTGTCAACATTGTACTTCGATGCAAATGGGTATGACATGAAAGAATGCGATGCACCAGTATCAAATAAAACTTTTGCAGGAATATCATTAACTGAGAGATTACCCATTATCACATCAGTAGATTCCTCCACTTGAGCTGCATTCATCATGTTCACTTTTGCAGTCTTGGGATTATGCTTGACCACTGCATTGCTGGAAGATCTCACAGGAGGAGGAGGCGGAAGGCACCTTTGGTTGAAGCACTTGTTAGCATAGTGACCTTTCTGCTGACACTTGTTGCAAGTCACCTCTAAGAGTGGACGATGATAAGGAGCATTCGACTTTGGAGCTTGATTCTGAGACTTGTTCTGATAGCCAGAGTTGGATGAGTGGGAAGATCCATGGCCACCTTTGTTCTTCTGCTGGTAAGGCTGACGAAACGGAGGAGGAGGAGGCAACCAGAACTTCTATTGCTTAGCAGCCACTAGTGAGGAAGAAGAAGACTGAACTGCGTCCTCAGGCCTGACATTGCTACATTCAAAATGCTTGTTGATGTCCACGAGCCAATCATCGGCATCTGTGGCCTCGGCACAGTAGCTGAAAGACTTGGGCTGATTTGCGAGAAACTAGTTGAGGGTAGCAAAGTGAGGCTGATTGTTGCCTTGGCCTTGATTTCCTTGATTGTCTTGCCCTTGGGTGCGTTCTTGCAAGAGTTGCTGAATCATCTGAGCATTGGCGTTGGTGGCTGCCATGATAGCTTGCCATGCCTCTGGAGGCGGAGGTGGTGGCGGAGGGTTCGCCTGACTCCCATCATTGCGTTTCGGATTCTGACGCGTTGGCGGAGCCATCCTGAAGAGGGTGACATCCGTTAGCATCTTGATAGACAGATCGGCAAATTGAATCAACGGATAGAAATTGCAACATATAGTCTTCACAACAGACATTCGAACGAGGATGAACGAATGAATTCCATAGTAAATCATCACACTTCCATTAAGTTGAGAAGCCACATAGAAAAAGGTATGGAATCAACATTTGACTTCGAAGCAACTCGAATACCACAATTCAAAACAAAACAAAGTATTGGCTTGCAGAATAACCCGGAACAAACATATGATAGAGATTTCGTCCGAAGTTTTTGTGGTGGGGCCCACACGGGCTCGATCGTATAGCACCATCATGTACAAGGCAGTGCACATGACATACGAAGCGTCCCGGAGTCGGCATAGCCAAGGACTCTTTAAGACACTACGAGACCACTATAAATCAACCGTGGAAAGGCGGACCACTAGACGTCGAACCCCAATCTCATATCATGCGTCTGTCGGAAAGATATCCTAGGAGCTACTTGAATTCCCACTTATAAACTCCCAAAACTTTCTGGTTATGCAATCTGGTGTTGGGGATACAGGGGACACAAAATATATCACCCAAACTAGCAATCCCTAGATCCAGCAGTATCCATCCGTCAACACATAACCAAGAAACCTTCGGAAATCGTGTACCTCAACCTTCGAAAAGCATCCGTTATACGATTTATGGCAATACTCCCGAACTCCCGCCCTAGTACTGGGTGGCGTCGAGGTGATCTCACCAACAACTGCATAAAAGAGATTTCGATGTCGGCGAAACTCAGGTATTCCAGAACTGCAACGATAAAATTGTGACGACAACACCTCAGAGCTCAACTCCCCGGGACACTGCCACAACCCCTAAATGCCAGGAGGCACCAAGAACAATGTTCTTGTCACAAAACCATCGGAACGATTATAAGATACCCGCGTGATCCTAAAAAAAATTTAGTGAAATTTGAGGAGAGAAGAGTCAAAACTTCTACGTTAGGAGGCCTTACCAGAGCGACGAAGGGACTGGGGAGTAAAAAGAATTCTACTCTCCGATATATATAATCCTAAGACTCAAAACATTTTTGTTCTAGACTCAACAACGCCAGCGATTCGATCAAGGAGGGGGCTCCTAAGTCGGGGATGGCTCTGATTACCAACTTGTAACGCCCACGATGCGGCTATATCTCCCACGTGTCGAGGCACGACTTAGAGGCATAACCGCATAGTGGTTTTGTCCCAAGAAGGGTCATCTTCACACAATCCCATGTAATGAACAAGAATGGGATAACGAGAGTTGGCTTACAATCGCCACTTCACACAATACATAATTTAATTCATACATCATCCAAAATCCACACATAGACCGACTACGGTCAAATCCAAACGAAAATAAGATAACCCCAAATGCTAGTCCCCGATCGTCCCAACTGGGCTCCACTACTGATCATCAGGAAAAGAAACATAGTAACGACCACGTTCCTCATCGAACTCCCACTTGATCTCGGTTGCATCATCTGCAGTGGCATCGTCGGCACCTGCAACTGTTTTGGTAGAATCTGTGAGTCATGAGGACTCAACAATCTCACACCCGCGAGATCAAGACTATTTAAGCTTATAGGAAAGGATGGTGTAAAGGTGGAGCTACAGCAGGCACTAAGCATATATGGTGGCTAACATACGCAAATGAGAGCGAGAAGAGAAGCAACACAACGGTCGCGAAGCTAGAAATGATCAAGAAGTGATCCTGAAACTACTTACGTTCATGCATAACGCAAACCGTGTTCACTTCCCGGACTCCGCCGAGAAGAGACCATCACGGCTACACACACGGTTGATGTATTTTAATTAAGTCGAGTGACAAGTTCTCTACAACCGGACATTAACAAATTCCCATCTGCCTCATAACCGCGGGCACGGCTTTCGAAAGATAATACCCTGCAGGGGTGTCCCAACTTAGCCCATTATAAGCTCTCACGGTCAACGAAGGATAAACCTTCTCCCGAGAAGACCCGATCAGTCTCGCAATCCCGGTTTACAAGACATTTCGACAATGGTAAAACAAGACCAGCAAAGCCACCTGAATGTGCCGACAAATCCCGATAGGAGCTGCACATATCTCGTTCTCAGGGCACACCGGATGAGACATCCTACGAGTAAAACCAGGCCTCAAGTTTGCCCGAGGTGGCCCCGCAGTCTACTCGTTTCGGACCTGTTGAGGATATAGCTACCGGCGGTCGAAACCCGCCGGGTCAGAGAACTTCTTCAGACGGCTCTGGCACAACAGGAGGCATATTCATATAGCCGGGACAAGATTCATTCAACCCCTCGTCCGGGCCGGAGCCCAAGTTATAGCAGACACATGGTTTCAGCGACCGGCTGAAGCAACGTCCGACACCGTGACTTGCCAGCTGGCCACGGCCCGGCGCATAATGGAGCCTTTAACGCGGTAGACCAAGACAGAGCACGACAAGAGGCGGAGCAGGCGCATCAGCTGACGGCTTACCAACCCCTCCCGGTTTATCCGACGGCTTCTATTGAGGCGGGCATACCTACGAGGACCGGTGGTGTCCCTTGTCTGGTGCCGGCTCTCCGTAATGAACGTCTGCCCAAGGATTTCAAAGGACCTAGGAAGGTACCTAATTACACGGCTGATTTACAACCCGGAGCATGGATCGAGAGCTACGAGATGGCTATGGAGTTGCTAGAGGTCAGCGAAGCGGCAATGGCCAAATATTTCACCATGATGTTGGATGGGACTGCCCGCACTTGGTTGAAAGGACTGCCGCCTAATTCTATCGGGTCATGGGCAGAGCTAAAAGCCCGGTTCATCCAAAACTTCAAATATACATGTAGGCAATCTATGTAAATTGTGGATTTGACTAACTGCAAGCAGCAAGAGGGCGAGTCTACAACCCATTGGGTTTGCCGGGTCAAAGAGATAATACATTCGTCTGATAAGATGGATGCCGGCTCTGCAGTCTTAATGTTGGAGCAAAATTGTCGTTTTGCGCCCCTGAAGATGAAGCTCGGGAAGCTCAAGCGCGATTGCAATGATATGGGTACGCTGATGGCGGCTCTGGTCAAGTACGCCGACTCTGATAGTACCAAGGATCCCGCGTCTCATGATGAAAGGACAGGGAAGGGAAAGAAGAATGGCAATGGCAAGGGCCCTCAGCATAACCCGGCGAACCAGGGAGGAAACAAACGTAAGGCCGATGGCAGTATGGAGTTTGTGGCCAACGCCAATGCGTAGGGTAACAACCACCGACGTAAGGGGAGACCACCTCCCCGAGCCGGCGGGTCAGGCCCGACGCTTGAGCAATTGTTGAATGAGCCCTGTCCAAGGCATGGTTCTAGGGAGAAGCCGGCCACTCATCTATGGAAAGACTGCGCAATCATGAAGGCCTTCAAAAATTCCACCGCTTTTAACGGCAACAATGGGCAGGGCGGCGGCTCAGGCGCCGGCGGCTTTCATGTCCCGGGCGGCGGCTCAAATTCCAATTCTCAGAATTTTCAAGGGGGTTTTAATCAGCAATCTGGCCAGGGTAATCAGCAGCAGTAGCAGGGGGGATACCAGACCAATCCAAAGCAGCTCAATGGTGGACAGTATCATGTGTTTACTACCAGTCTGTGCAAGCAAGACCAGAAGCTTCATAAGAGGGTTGTAAATGCTGTTGAGCCCGCGGTTCCCCGCTATTTAAGATGGTCTGAGCAGCCTATTGTATGTAGTAGGGAAGATCATCCTCCCTGGGTTGATAATCCGGGTCACCTGGCTTTGGTGGTGGCTCCTCAGGTTGGGGGTATAAATTCACTAAAGTGCTCATGGACGGAGGCAGCAGCATCAACATCCTCTATTATGAGACCTTCCGTCGTATGGGATTAACTGATAAAAACCTCAGCCAATCCAACACTGTTTTCCATGGGGTGGTGCCCGGTAAGTCGGCGTATCCAGTCGGTAAGATCGAGTTGGAAGTAGCCTTTGGAGATGAGTACAACTACAGGGCGGAAAAACTGACTTTTGAGGTGGTTAAAATAAGAAGCCCGTACCATGCTTTGTTTGGGCGGCCGGATTACGCCAAGTTCATGGCACGGCCGTGTTACGTGTATTTGCAGCTCAAGATGCCGGGTCACAATGGGACCATTATGGTTCATGGCAGCCGAAAGATAGCCTTGGAGTGTGAGGAAGGTGACGCTGCTTACGCTGAATCTGTTTGTGCGACAGAGGAATTGAAGTTTTACAAGGATAATGTTGACCCGGCAGATATGACGTCTTTGAAAAAGCCAACCACGGAGGATGAGCCGGTAATGAAGTTTAAGTCAGCTGATGAGACTAAACTTGTTGACATTGTTCCAAGTGACTCATCTAAGCAGTTCAGCATCAGTGCCAATCTGGATCCAAAATAGGAAGGCGCGCTCATCAAGTTCATCCGTGAGAACAGGGACATCTTTGCATGGAAACCGTCTGACATGTCGGGTGTACCAAGAGAACTCGCTGAGCACACTCTTAATATTGATCCGAAATTTAAGCCAGTTAGGCAATTCCTCCGGCGGTTTAATGAGGAGAGGCGGAAAGCCATTGGTGAGGAAGTAGCCCGGCTCTTGGCGGCCGGGTTTATCGTTGAAGTCTTTCATCCAGAATGGTTAGCTAACCCGGAGCTCGTGCTCAAGAAGAATGGCACCTGGCGTATGTGCGTGGATTATACGGATTTAAACAAGGCTTGTCCGGCTGATCCTTTTGCTCTCCCTCGTATTGATCAAATTATTGATGCTACGGCGGGTTGTGAGCGTTTGAGTTTTTTGGATGCGTACTCTGGTTACCATCAGATCAAAATGGTTGTTAAGGACCAAGAGAAGACGGCATTCATAACTCCTTTTGGAGCCTTCTGTTATGTGTCTATGCCTTTTGGGCTCAAGAGTGCACAGGCGACTTACCAGTGTTGCGTGCAGAATTGTCTTCATAATCAGATTGGGCGCAACGTTCATGCCTATGTGGATGATATCGTGGTCAAATCCAGAGAGAAGGAGACCTTGATAGATGATCTGAGAGGGACCTTTGATAATCTCCGGGTCTACAAGATGATGCTTAACCCGGCCAAGTGTGTTTTTGGTGTTCCTGCACGCAAGCTCTTGGGTTTTCTGGTTTCTCACAGAGGCATTGAAGCTAACCCGGAGAAGATCAAGGCAATCACCTCTCTAGCTAAGCCGACGTGCATAAATGACGTCCAGCGTCTGGCGGGTCGCATCGCTCCTTTGAGTCGGTTTATAAGCCGGTTGGGTGAAAAGGCCATGCCACTGTATCAGATGATGAAGAAAATAGATGACTTTGTCTGGAGTGATGCTGCTAATGCTGCTTTTGAGGATTTGAAAAGACAGCTAGCTGAGCCGCCAGTCCTTGCCACTCCTGTCGACAAGGAGCCTTTATTGTTGTATGTAGCCGCTAACACACGAGCCGTCAGTGTGGCTGTGGTGGTGGAGCGTAAGGAAGCGGGTAAGGAACATCCGGTTCAGCGGCCGGTTTACTACGTCAGCGAAGTACTCATTGAGTCCAAACAACGGTATCCACATTGGCAGAAGCTTGTTTATGGCGTGTTCATGGCAAGCCGGAAGCTTAAGCATTATTTCAAGGGCCACCCTATCACTGTGGTTAGTTCTGCTCCCCTAGGAGATATCATCCAAAACAGAGAAGCCACAGGAAGAGTCGCTAAGTGGGCTATAGAACTTGGGCCTCATGATCTAAAGTATATGCCATGCACTGCTATCAAATCTCAAGCATTGGTGGATTTCATCAACGATTGGACAGAGCTGCAGGTGCCTGAAGAGAAACCGGATAATACATACTGGACTATTCACTTTGACGGGTCCAGGCAATTGGAGGGCTCGGGGGCTGGAGTTGTGTTAGCTTCCCCTCGAGGTGACAAGTTTTGTTATTTACTACGGTTGATGTTTCCCTGTACTAACAATGCAGCTAAGTACGAGGCCTTGCTCCATGGTCTTCGGATGGCTAAGGAGATGAGCTTAAGCCGGGTAAGGTGCTTTGGCGACTCAGATTTAGTGGCCCAACAAGTATTAGGCAAGTGGGATTCCAAGGACCCCCTCATGGCGGCTTATCGCCGTGAAGTTGATGCCATTGCTGGACATTTTCAGGGTTACCAAGTAGAGCACATCGATCGCAGAAAGAACGAGGCGGCTGATGTATTAAGCCGGCTGGGCTGTCAGCGAAAGCCGGTGCCGCCTAATACTTTCTTGGATATTCTGCATAACCCTTCTGTCAAGTTGCCCACAGAGGAAGACTTGGCTGTTCCTGACCCAGAAGCACAGTTGGTGGCGGCTCTCCACGTTATCCCGGATTGGACAGTGCCATACTGGCTTACATGACCCAGGGAGAATTGCCTAAGGATGAAACTTTGGCCAGACAAATAACCCGGCGGTCTAAGTCAATGATAATTATCAATGGCGAGCTGCATCATCGCAGTGTCATTGGAGCTTTTCAGCGTTGTGTTTCCTCTGAGGAATGTCAAGAAATTTTACGTGAGATTCACGAGGGGATTGTGGCCATCATGCCGGCTCAAAATCCCTTGTGGCCAAGGCTTTTCGTCATGGTTTTTATTGGCTGACTGCTCATGCTGATGCAGAGGACTTGGTCAGTAAATGTGACGGTTGTCAAAAGTTCTCAAGACGGGCTCACGTGCCGGCTCAAGAGTTGAGGATGATTCCAATCACTTGGCCGTTTGCAGTCTGGGGGCTTGATATGGTTGGGCCTTTCAAAAGGTCCAAGGATAAGAAGACCCACCTCTTGGTGGCGGTTGACAAGTTCACAAAGTGGGTAGAGGCAGAACCAGTTAGTAAGTGTGATGCAGCCACGGCGGTCCAGTTCATGAAAAAGGTGATATTTCGCTTTGGTTTTCCACACAACATTATAACTGACAATGGTACCAATCTGTCTAAAGGCGCCATGGAGGAATTTTGTCAATGAGAGCATATTCGGCTTGATGTTTCATCAGTGGCTCACCCTCAATCCAATGGTCAAACTAAGAGAGCCAATCAGGAAATCTTGAAGGGCATCAAGCCCCGGCTTTTGGTCCCTTTGCAACGGACGCCGGGTTGTTGGGTGGAGGAGTTAACCTCCGTATTATGGAGCATCAATACTACTCCTAACAGGTCTACGGGTTACACGCCTTTCTTCATGGTTTACGGAGCTGAGGCAGTCCTCCCTAGCGACATCCGTCATGACTCGCCTCGAGTGGCGGCTTATGTCGAGGCGGATAATGAGCAGGCGCGTCAAGATACTCTTGACTTGTTGGACGAACAACGTGATGTAGCAGCAACTCGCTCGGCGATTTACCAACAAGACCTGTGCCGCTATCACAGCCGCCGGGTTAAGTCCAGGACCTTTCAGGAAGGTGATTTGGTGCTCCGGCTCATCCAGGACCAAACAGATGCACACAATCTATCCCCACCTTGGGAAGGGCCCTTTGTGGTCAGCAAGAACTTGCACAACGGGTCATACTACCTTATCGATGTTCGGGAGCACAAAGATTCACGTAAGTCGGAGGAGGAGACCCGCCGGCCGTGGAACGTAGCATAGCTTCGGCCTTATTACACTTGAGCCACCGGCTCTCATAATGTACATATTTCTATAGCCATGTATATATTGTGATAAATAATAAAGCAGGACCTCTGTCCTTTTTTCCTCCAAAGGTAAATGTATCATTGTTATTTTCATTGTAATATTACATGGTCATTTGGAGGTTGATCCGACTTATGATCGTATTCGAATCTAGCCGTTAAAAATATGATCACTTGGGGGGTTCCTGTTCAAACGTAGGTCGTATTCGAACCAAAGAGAACATAGCTGTCGATACCCACTTGATTGGCATATTGCCGAGCTCATTGGGGAGTTTTTCTTGATCATATTTGAATCATAGCTTAACCCCCTTTGGGAACCGACGTGGATCGTATTCGAATCAGCGTCGTTACACAACTCTCAAGGTCATTTGGGGGCTTCCTGTTCAAACATAGGTCGTATTCGAACCAAAGAGAACATAGCTGTCGGTACCCTCTTGATCGGCAACGCCAAAGCCACTGGGGCTATATGATCACATTCGAATCTTGGCTTAACCCCTTTGGGACGGTTCTCTGGTCGTATTCAAATCAGAAGCCCCTAAATTTTTTGAGATCTCTTGGTTTGCAAACCAGTTCTTTGATGACATCAAAAGCATTCAAGGGTGGTTCCTATTCCACCGGCTTAACCTTGATTAATAATGTTGATGGCACATAATAAGCATTATATGTGCTGGTGAACCGGAGTTGAGTTCTCAATCTCATTATTCGGGTTACATAAACCGGAAGTATATTTGAAGGCTCACAGGTATGCTGTTATGGTTATCTCGAAGATATAATTGAGAGCCGGTTTATTATGACTTTGATTCATATTCCGGGTTATATATAAAATATATGATTCTCCATGCGGTAAGCCACCTAGAGACTTGTGATTTGTTTTCTATGCAGGACAATTAAAGACAACTCTTTAAACTTAAGGAAAGCAGAGGATCAAACATAACCCGGAAGAATATAAATGGGCAGTTTAAATAAGAGTTAAGCGCTACACACGTGCACGATGGCACGACAAAATTAAGTGTTCGTCCTACTCTATTACAGGACTCCTCGAGTCCAAAAGGTGAGGCATTGTTTTTGAGACATAACCATGAGCTGCCTAAGAAATCAAAGGTGCTTGTTGGGCTGAAGCTTCCGGCTCATACCTCTCCGCTCCTCCGGCTGTTTCCATGTCCTGTAAGGTTGATGATTTCCAGTCAATGCCACTCAAGGCTTCAAATTGAGGTTCATCATCAATTAACCCGGCCGGGTCAACTTCAGGGGCGAAGGTATGCTTACGAGTCGGAGGAATCAGGCTGACTGCTTCATAAAGAGGTGTTGGAATCCTCTGATTCTCCACGTCATAGCCCGGTTGATATTTGGTAAGGTCTGTGTCATTACCAATCAAAGTGGCCACCGGGCGTACGCTCTTCACACAAGCGGCGAAGTCTTTCTGGTCAAAGCGAGTGCCATCTTCCTTCAAGCTAGGATACCCAAGGGCGATGTCGGCCGGGTCTAGCTCTGGTAGAAACGCCTTGGCCCGGCTTAGAGCGGCTATGGCTCCGGCTCTTGCAGAAGCTCGTCTTAACTCTTGGAAGCGTTGAGGAAGCACGGCGAGCCGCCTGAGTACATCCGCCAGATGAGTGGGACCTTCGTTTGACAGAGCCACCACGGCTAAGGCACGTTGTGACCCGGTGTAAAGTTGTTCTACCAAGGTATAAACCGCCTTCAGCTTGGTCAGCACGTTCTGCTTGAGATTGGAACTTCTGGACCTGCATTACAAAGTCAGGTGAGCTGATGGCAATTGCGATACTTATGGGAAATGAACGATGTAAACTAGTTAGAAGCTTACAGAGTAACTTACCGAAGATTGCAGAGACCATCTGAGATACATGGCGTTTTAAGCCGGATAGTTCGGCGGTTCTTTCAGTAAGAGCGGCCTGCGCTTGTTCGGCCTAGCTGAGCAAGGCAGTTTTCTCATCTGCCCAGGCTTTTCTTTCTGTTTCAAACTTTTTCTTCAGTTTCTCTTGTGCAGATACACTGAATTTAAATTTGGAATTGGCCTTTTGGGTCTCATTTTCCTGAGTCTTCAGGCGGTTCTTCAGATAAGAGATTTCCGATTCAAATTTCTTACAGACGGCCTGTACAAATTCCGGGTTACAGTTAGGGTGATTATAATGCAACATTAAGTCCCAAGCACTTTGCAAGCAAATATACTTAGCACTTGGGGGCTAATGTATGCTGAAGAGCGCTATTTACAGTGCCGGATCATGAAAATAAGTCCCAAGCACTTTGCAGGCAAAGGTACTCGGCACTTGGGGGCTAATGTATAAAGTTGCTCAACTACTTGATTAAAATAAGGTAAGGACCGGTTCAACTATGCTGTTTAACCCGGCCCTTGAGTGTTACCAGGTAAGCCGGTTTTCTTGCAGTGATTATTAAGCCGGTATTAAGTCTACAACATATTTCATCATAAGTAATAGACTTGGGGGCTGGCATGGTAAGGATGACTATGGAGTAAGCAAGAGAGTCATACCTCAGACTTTTGCTGTATTTGCTTCACCATATCAATTTCCAGGTCCCGGATGTTATGCACTTGATTAATATAGCCAGCGACAATATCTCCAATGCTCAGATTGGCATAATCAGTGATGTCCAGCCTAGCCTTGCAGCGTTCCAGAAGTTCTTCCTTGGCAGAGCACCTAGCCAACATGGTGGGTCTTCCCGGTTCAACAAACTCGGTCCGGGTAATTACAACGTCCGGGTCATCTGGATGAGCCGGGCTGGGGATCTCCGGGTTATCAGAACCTTCTGTAGCTTGCTGATCAGATGGAGCAGTGGTGGTTTCAGGATCTAGTGCAGACGGCGGCTCATGAGCAGAAGCATTAGGCTCAGTCAGGACCGGCTCTTCGACCGGCTTATTTTTCTTCGCCCTCTTGCAGGGCTTTACTGTCAAAGGGTTAGTGCAAAAACATGAGTAAGATAAGCACAAAATAAGCTGATCATCATTACCCGGGTGCAGTTTTGAAAGCCGGCAAGCTAGACTGCATGGAGTCACCGGAGGAAGGTGAAGTTCCCTGATAGTTTGAATCATAAGAATTGAGTGGTTGACGAGTGACGCCCGCCAAAGGATGAAAAGGATATAAGTCGGAGATAACCTCAGTCCGGCGCTTCCTTGATGCTTCGGGTAAGCCAGAGGAGAGGTCTGCATCCTTGCTGGTCCGGGTCTGCCTCCAACTTTCATGAATCTGTTGCTTCAAAAGAAATTGAGGATATTGATAAGCTAAAGGATGTGAAAATCTTACTTTCCGGGTTACTCTTCGGACTTTCAGTCTTGGCAAGGGCTCCGAGTCGGAGGAAAATATAGTTACCTCTTCAATCAGTTCATGACTCATTCCGGTGTCCTCCTGCTGATAATCCATTTCAATAAGATGGTTAAAAAATGAACCTAAAGAATCAAGGGCTACCTCTGACTCGGAGGTGTCTTCCAGGTGAAGCAGGTCCGAGGCGCTAGGTTTACTCCCCTTCTTGCGGGGAGCGGATTTCCTGGCGGCTTTTTTAACCTTTCTGGCTTTCTTAGCAGCTTCATGGTCATACCTGACCTTCCAGAATTTATCATTAGCCTGTAAAATACAACAAAGGTTTTTGAAGTTAAGACGAAATCGTTAAAATGGAAAGGTGAGGTGTACAGGTCAATAGCTTACCGCTGGGGCCAGGTTAGCCTTGTAGAAGGGGCTTAAGCCTGTCCTCCCGCAATCTGCCAGGCTCTCGTTCAGAAGAGACTTGGTCATATCATCAATGATGTCCTCAGGTAAGTCGTCGGGACTGTGCCAAAGAGGATCATCCTTTCGGCCGGTATAATCACACATTAAGCCGGGGCGGCGGCTTAAAGGAATCACCCGCCAGGCAATCCAGACCCGGACCAGATCAATGCCATTCAGGCCGTTCCCCAGAAGAGCTTTGATTTTGTTGATGGTAGGAATAAGTGGTTGATGTTCAGCTTGAGATAGTTTGTCTGGCAGGGGGTGATTTGACTCCAGACGCAGGGCGCAAAAGCCGGGCAGAGGGTTCTCATCAGCCGGAGAAGTATCTTGGCAGTAGAACCATGTCTGGTTCCAATCTTTGGGTGGCTTGGCGGCTCGGCATAAGGGAAGAGACAATCTCTCCGTCGTTGGATTGAGATTCCACCGAGTTCCAAGCTAGGACCGTTGGCACATTCATTCTGGCGGTTCAGATAAAATAACTCCCTAAAGAGTAGCAAGCTGGGCTCTTCTCCAAGGTACACCTCACAGAACACTTGGAAGTTACAAATGTTTGACACGGAACCAATGTCTTGAGGTCGCAGGTCGAAAAAGTGCAGAACATCTCTGAAGAATTTTGAGCCAGGAGGAGCAAAGCCCCGGCTCATGTGATCAGCAAATATAACAACCTCTCCGTCCTTGGGTTGAGGTCTCTCTTCGGACGGGTCAGGAGCACGATAGGACATGACCTCTTTCTTGGGCAGGTAACCCGTTTTCACGAAGTCAGCTAAAGTGCTATCAGTAATGTTGGATCTAACCCAGTTACACGTAATGGGCGCCTTGGGAGCCTTGGGCGGCATTGTGAAGGATGGAAGCCTATGAAAAAATAAAAATTCCGGTTCAAATTTAAGCCGGAGGAAAATTTCGGTTCAGTATTTAAGGTGGCGGCTTATGAAGGGGCCTAATGATATATGGCCAATTGTGTCGGGTTATTTAAGCCGCTATGGATACCGTGAGCAACTAAGTTATTTGACTCTCTTATGGATGACCCGGAATATTCATGAAGCATAGCCTTTTTTAAGCCGGTGATATGAGCCGCCATAGCTAACAGATGCAATTTTTGCCTAAGTGTTGCACAAACAAGTTTCACAGGTTGCAGTAATTATTTTGGATCAAACGGTCATCCAGAAAGGAAAATTTTCTAGACCTAAAAACTGGCACAGAGAAGTTCATAAGTCCTAATGAGGTCTTTTTTGCAAGCAAAAGTGATCTGCTAGTATTGGAAATGGGTGCGAAACCACTACCGCAGGAGTTCTATGTTGTTTTTCGAATCAAAAGAAGTCGTGGTGGAAGAACTATGAAAGAACAGAGATGAACTACGAAGAACAGGGAGGAACGTGGAACCCTAATGCGGATCTGATGTTTGAGAAGAAGAGGACTTACAGTTGCAGGTTCACTACAGAGAGTCGCCGCCATTCTCTGGACTAGCTCAGGTTGATGCAGCGGCCGAGGCTGAGGAAGACGGGAGGCGCGGCGGCGGCGGCGGAGCTCGGGCTCTGAGGTGTTGAGAGGAGGAAGACGATGGAAAGGGAGGAGTGAGAGAGGACCCTGTCAGGCCTATTTATAAGGGACGGCTGTTAAGTGGGCGCGAGAAACGAGGAGGCTGAAGACATGATTATCCAGCTACAGAGGCGCCTCGATTTTCGGGATAGTTATTAAGATAAGGATCCGTTGAGATACGTTGGACAGAACGTGCATTAATGATGGATGATGTCACGGCGGGTTACCAAGAATCCAGAAGATGACGTCATGGCGGGTTATAACCTTCGCGCAAACAGAAGCCGGAAGATTTTCTCTTAAGGTATTGAAGATTGACATGAACTAGTTCAAATCAATCTGGGGCCTAATGTTGAGGATATAGCTACCGGTGTAACCCGCCCAAGATGGGCCGGGTTACGTTGCAACAGCTCTTCGTTCAGAAGCCCAAGGATAGGTTAAGGATGGCGGTTTAGTAGTAGGTCTAAGGCCCAGAGGCGACTTAAGGCCCGTAGTGGTAAACCGCCGTTGTGGCATGACTTGTAGTGTAAGGCAAGAATAGTTAAGAGCCAAGGCCGGACACAGTTTATGAGCCGGCCGGGACTCTGAGAGCCGCTGGGTGTTAATCTTTCTATATAAAGGGACGACCTGGCGGCGGTTCAGGACAAGTAAGATCAGATCGATAGCCCAGCAGAGCGGTTTAGCTCTTGGTCATCGAAACCCTAAGCAATACCACCTCAACTGGAGTAGGCTTTTACCTTCAACGTAAGGGGCCGAACCAGTATAATCCTCATGTCCTTTGTCCCGTTTAACCCCTTTAAGCTTCCTAGCGGCGATGGCTCCACGACTAAGTCCTTGCACGAGGACATCTGCCGTGACAATTCCACGACAGGACCAACACTCGAAGGAGCACTGGCCCGGGGGGGGGGTTAAAATAAAGATGACCCTCGGGCTTGCGAAAACCCAAGGGAAAAGGCTTTGGTGGAAAACGGTAAAACCAAGGTTGGGCCTTGCTGGAGGAGTTTTATTCAAGGCGAACTGTCAAGGGGGTCCCATAAATCACCCAACCGCGTAAGGAACGAAAATTCAAGGAACATAACACCGGTATGACGGAAACTAGGGCGGCAAGAGTGGAACAAAACACCAGGCATAAGGCCGAGCCTTCCACCCTTTCCCAAATATATAGATGCATTAATTAATTAAATAAGAGATATTGTGATATACCAAAATATCCATGTTCCAACATGGAACCAACTTTAACTTCACCTGCAACTAGCAACGCTATAAGAAGGGCTGAGCAAAAGCGGTAACTTAGCCAAACAACGGTTTGCTAGGAAAGGATGGTTAGAGGCTTGACATGGCAATATGGGAGGCATGATATAGCAAGTGGTAGGTAGCGCAGCATGGCTATAGAACGAACAACTAGCAAAGCAAAGATAGAAGTGATTTCGAGGGTATGGTCATCTTGCCTGCAAGGTTCTGAGAGTTGTCGAAAGCTTGATCCTCGTAAGCGTACTCAATAGGTTCCTCGTTCACGAACTCGTCTCCCGGCTCTACCCAAAACAAGAACACAAGCAATGGAACCACAATCAATCACGGGAAATGCACAAGCAACATGATGCAGAACATGTATGATATGCGAGATGTGGTATGCGTGCTCCGGAAGAAAAATGATGAAGATGGCAGTAACTTGGCAAACCAAGCATGCCACTGGAAAGATGAGATGATTTAGGTTAAAATCGATATAAAGATCACCGGAAATGGATGCACGGTTTGCAAAAGGCAAGCAAAACAAGAATGACACGAATCTGTGATTAACAGCATGATAGCAGTTAGAATGCAACAAGTAACTATACTACAGCACTCCAACATAGCAACAAAGCTTATGGCAGTAATCTACAAGAGATGCTTGACAAAAGATGAACACTGAGCTACGGCTAGATCACAACATAACAGGTTGAAACAAGCATGGCAGAAACAGCATCAGGTAGCAATGTTCAGAGCAAGAAATCAACATGCTACAGGAACTTAACATAGCAAAACAAGGCATGGCATGAATCTACTAAATGCATAGAACAAAAGTCCCTTACTGACCATAAGCCAATAAGGGCCAGAAGATATGATGGCAACCATGTAAACATAGCAAGTTTCGTTAACAGGTTTCAGACTTGGCAGAAAACAGAGCAATGCAGAAACAGACATTATGAGGGCATCTTGGTGAGCTTGATGCACTCATCACAAAGCAATGCATGACAAAAAAAGCATACCTACAGCAAGATGGCATGTTTATGAAGCTATCCATGGCAAGAGCAAGTTCGTTGCATGTACGAAACAACTACAACAACCTTGGCAAAATTGAATATCATATTAACATTCTGCCAGAAATATTTTATAGCAAAAGTAGAGTAAGATTAAGACATGCTATGGTACTCCATAATTTCAAACAGAGGCATGGATGGATAGAGCACAACTATATCTACAAAATATCCTTACTGAACATCTCCGAAATAAGCATGGATCTCTCTTTAGCCACATGGATACATAGCAACAAAATAACAGCAGTCACAGACTGGTAAAATTACAGTTCCTTTAATCAGAAACATCACGAAGCCTAGTTTGCATGCTTGTGCTAGTCACTACATAGATCACAAAATACATGAAATACACCACTGTAAAGATGGCATGGCATATATCAAACACATGTAGAGCTCATGCCCATAAGATGCACACATCAAATGGAACAAAAATAACAATTCCTCAAGTTCTGATAAGTAACAGCAGGTAACAGCATATAGCACTCTTGCACCAGAGCTTTGGGCATCAAGATGGACTCAAATGAACATGGCATCATGGAATAAAATGAAGAGCATCTCGTAACGAACATTTCGATATATTACACGCGCGAAACGGAGCAGTATGCAGAGAGTTATGTTGCACTGAAGTATGCCACAGAATGCAATATTTTCGGGGACTTGGCAGAAATTAGAGGGATCTCGGGGAGAAAGTCAACCGTGCTCAGATCGGATCAGGGCCAAGCTCGCCGGAGAGAGCTCTCGCCGGAACTCGCGGGGCAGGGGCCGGAGCTCGCGGAGGGAGAGGGAGGAGGCCGGCTGGAGGTCGGAGGAGGCGGCGGCGTCCACGGGCGGTGGAGCAGGGGGCTCGCTGGCTCGGGTGCGGGCACGGGCGGCGCCGGCGACGGGTGGCCGGAGATGGAACGGCGGC